>NW_008751916.1:487343-512805 GCF_000715545.1 Opisthorchis viverrini | reverse complement strand
ACATGGGAACAACATCGGATATTTTTATTAACACTTTGAGGTAGCAAGCTGCCAAGCGTCGATCACCATCATAAAAGAGATTTGGAAATCTAATCCTGATTGCTCTTCCACGCCACCTGCCTTGGTGCGACCTTGCAATTCCATCAACAACAATGAAAATATCACTTGGTCACCTGTTGTTCCCAGATGCCTCAGTATTTTTACTGGGGTCATGTAAATTCACCAATGTAGGTCCTCGAATTCACCTTGCCAAGGTTATTGGAGGTGAACAGAATAAAATATAGTCGGGCCGATCTACTGATCATGAAGGACTAGTGGAGTCCTGCTGAGACCAAATGGTTTTAATAACTCCATAGAATTTTATTCCAGGTCATTAGACTGACTAAATGCAACATCCGACTTTTGTGGGAAGGCAACAATACCACAAGGTCGGATCAATCCGAAGGCAAACACTTCACGATAAATACACACTGGTCTGGTTTTGGCTGAAGTGAGTTTATCAGTTTTTAAGCTTTATACGGCATAAATTACAAACCAAAGACATCTAATTGCTGTTCAGACGATCTGATACCTTCTCGCCCCATTATGCGTAGGAATCAGACCCCACAGTCCCGTCAAAATCCATTTGCTGTAAGGTAGGCCAAAAACCAAGACTTATTCTAAGGCGGTGGAACATGTTCCATAAGGCAGATAGGCACCAGCTCTCCATGATGGGTACGTTGCTGTCCATAGTAATGAAGTTGAGGATGACACCGATACGGATGCGAATGGGTAGAACACACACTCCAAGTCTCACCCTCGGAGTGAGACTAGTCCTCAGGAAACACAATCAATTGGTGAAAAAAGCATAATTCGCAGCAATAATACCGAAGTAAATGGCTCAAGAGTGGATGGCGAGTGCGCTTTAGGAATATTTCGAGATAATCCTCCTTCCAGCGAGGATATTTGACGCTGGAAAGCTTCCGTAAATATGCTCCTACTTGTTAAGCGAGTTGATGACATTCCTGTTTCATAGAAGTCATACCTTGATTTCCAAATCATGAAATTTGGGATGCTCGTACTCTCGATGCATTGGTTCATCCCCATGAACTCTCGGTCACTTTACAATGAGGAATGCAGTTTGGCAACTCCAAAACCTTCATGCTCCATAACACAAGCCAACAATCGATGACGTGAGAAATGAAAAGAACCGTGTTTAATATTTTAAAAAACCCACGTTCTTCCCTACCCGTGTAAACTCGACAGTATTCTGTAATGGAGTGGATAGATTTACACAATGTGATTTAAACACTCATTTATTGTTACCAATTCGTTTGTCCAATAAGCTGAGGATAATTCCAGTGCCACTGACAAAGCATCAGCCCTAACATATGAGCACTTATTCTCGAGAGGGCTAACAGATGTTTTTTATGGTGCTCGAAGCAGGGACACTTGTGAACTACGAGGAAACGAAATATTGTGTTGAGAGGCCTCACATTGGAGATCACATCACTAGGAACAAATCTACAGTCGTATGGAGTCTATGTTTGTTCGTTATCACAAGGGCAGAGGGTGTTCCCGTTTCGCGAACTTGACAGGCATGAAGAAATTGCAGGTTGATTTCATTACAGCACGGATCCGTACGAATCGTTAACTATGGCCTGAGTGTAATGCCACTTTTTATGTGCATAGGCTTATTTTGGAGGGTTCGGTCTGATGAAAGTAGATTGTGACCTAACTTGTAAGGTGGGTATAATGCATCTTAACTAGATAGGCTCACCGTAATCAGACTTTTGATGTGCACATGCCACGAAACGCTTTCCTCAAATATTCTTCCATCTCATAATCAAAGCTTTATTTTTCAGGTTACAGAGTTACTGAACTTACCTTAGATTTTAGATTCATATGTTACCTGTTTTTCAGGAGGGTGGTAGTAACTAAACAAGAGGGAACAAGCCGAGGATACTTTCACTCGGTGGCAATTGCACAGTGTTTAGTTTTGAGGTGTGAGTCCTGTTGCAGCGTCATTATACGTCAATAATCTATAGAGTTCAACACCTGCAAACGTTTTTACTAATCTAACATACCCTGTAACAACCCAGTTCTTGCGTGCTATTTAGCTCGTCGTATGCGAGGAACTACCTTCGATATTTCTGGTTTTCCTTGTAAGTATGCAGGTTCTCTACAATGTTCAGGGCTTTGGAATTCAACATTTAGTAATCAGCATGCGAACTGTCACCTTCCATCGATTGCTTACGACCGGAGACTAGCTGAAACCCTGTTCACAGAGCAAGACAAATTCCCAGCCAGCACATGTAAAAAGAACAGCTTTTATGACTATCAGGAGGTGCTCACTGAAACTTCCCAGGTTGGGAACTGATATAAAAGTCGTCTACTTGTTTGGTGGGTGGCTCCAAGCAGAAGACTAAGTCTTCCCCGAGACAGGCATAAAATACTGCAATATTACACCTAATTGAGAAGGGCAAGAAACCATTCTCTAAGAACCCCGAGCAGTTCCCTATCATTTTCATGTTTTCCATGTGATTCACCGGTTATCTTGAGGCTGCGGGACATCTAGATTTTATGTATGGATTGATTGCATCAGAGCGCTTGGCTAAACGTACAACACTACGCTTCGCTCGGGTGAACTCAAAAGGCCGGAGTTCAAATCCTCACTAGGCCCCATCAACTGTCCAGAATCTGCTGTGGCCGAACAACCAGACAAATTCCGAAATTTTGTTTCGTGTGCCGCTATGAAAATCGAGTCTAAAGGTGTTGTTCATCACTGCGGTTCACTGGAGTTCACCAGCCAGCACTGCCTGCACAAGGGAATTGGAATAAGTCTAATTTGCAAGAATTTATTGTTCGGCCATTCAGTCTTCTTACTCAGAAATTATTGTACGAACTCTATGCGCTTCATTTCGCATGAATGAAGAGCGTTTCAAAAGTGAAAGAAGCAAAGTTCCAACTCTAGGCGATTCAACATTGTTTGGAATAGGTCAGGCTTTCTTATAGTTTGAAATGTCACCCTGGGATTATTTTTTAATTTGGAGGTCGGGTTATAAGGCTTCTATGCACTCTTGTCGAGAAAACCAGTCATACCTGGTCTTTTGTCTGACAGCGGAAAACCGAAGGCCTGGTTAGTGAAATTTTTCTATGGGCGATCTGATGTTGAGACTCAAAGGGATGGCGTTACCAAGAGATCAACACAAACCTGAAGTTGCAGGCATCTTTTGAAACAAGTATCAGAAACATTCAAAATAGTCCACTTTTCTATTTACTCGTCTCGTTGAACTCGGCTAGTTTCTCTCGTTGAATGGCATCTCTAAATGACCAACAAACTGAGTACGCTCATCAAGCGCATAGTCCGTAGCCTATATTTCCTTAGACTACGGTTGATGGTCAAACCACCAACATTCTTGTAAATATTGCACAGAAACTAGGACGTGGTCTCACAAGGGTAATTAAACATGTCTTTGAATCACTGTGGGATTTTAACATATCGAAGGAGGTTTGCGTGTTTAGAAGATGGAGTGGGATTCGTAGGTCTCGAAATCGCAAGTCCAGGTACAATGAGGGTAAGCAAAATGACGTGTCCATGCTAAAAGCATTGGGATCTTTCATTTCAAGATTTTCTAGACCCTCTGGTTTATAAAAGCTTACCTGGATGAACTTTTCTTTGATTGTCGAATACCTGCTAGAGGACGGCCATGGGAATGGTGAGCTCTCCTTCTCATGGTGTGCTTTCTAAAACAGTCCCTAACTCTGACACAATAAGCCAAAATTTCTGAATTATTTGGTTTTAGAGATCACTTCTAACATTCATTGATATTTTTAACCCAAGACGGGTCAGCACTGATGTGGTACATCGTAGTTTATTACGTTAATTTTCTGGTCAATGACCCCAATAAAAATATCACCAAAAAGTACAATCAAAGGCTTCGACTCATAATTAGTAAAGTAAGTCAACAGAAGACAAAAATCGATATTGTACTTCATTACAGCAGGAGATATAATGTGACACCGGTTGTATTTCTATATGTTTTACCTGGGTAAATCAATCACTCCTGAAGGACGAACTATGTGCCGAGGTAACTAGCCGGGACGATCAATCACCTGTCGATGAAATGTTTGCTAAGTCAATAATTTTCTTTAGCTGGCAAAATACCTGAAATCCACTACCCGAACAAGTGGATTGATTTTTAAAGTCCTAGGTAGTGGTGAGCTAAATAACCACTTTGAAGATGGGTAGCATAACCAACTATGGTATAGGAAAATTGGACGACACACAAAGACCATTCCGGCAGCCCCACACTTACCTGAAATGAACAGTTGGAACGGAGATTTCTGATGCACAACAATACAGCTTTTTATCTTCACTGGTATTCTAGCAATAGTTCTGATTTTCCATAACAAACTTCATTGTTGAAGCTCTGCGATGGCGTTATAATCACTTCTGTTATTTGGCTGGGTGAGATCGATTAAAGCCACATGCTCATTGTTTTTCCACCTATAAAACCTTGGACCGCACACAGGAAGAGGTTTGTGTAACTGGTATTTAGCATGACTTTTTTGAGTTCATATGAATAAAATATTATTCGATCTTGATCCAAGTGTGATGTTTGTGGAGTTTTTCTTTGTATCAGTTAGAGTCCTTGTGCTCAGCTGAGATGAAATAGTCGGAGGTAGTCACAGGGTACTCCACAGAGAGTACAAGTCCCGGCTGACCTCCAGACAACAGGAGAGGGAGTCACCTTGCCAGGACGAATTTTCACCCCTCAAAGTTCGAAGTTCCGATGCATGTCAGTTGGTCGGAGATCTAGTTGGGAGAAACTTATAAGCATGACATTTCTGAACAGGGATTCATGTCTGTCCGTTAACGCCAGAAAAGACTTTTGGCAAATCCTTTATGGTGCACACGCCACAAATATGAAACGTTACGCTTGCAGGCTCACCAAAGAGACTTAGTACAAATATATTCATGACAATCTTGACCTTTAGCTGAAAAACTAACTTTAGTTATCAACGTGGTTACCTCTTGAAGACTTGTCATCTTGGTTTCCGCTCATTCCATCCAGAGAGGCGTACAGGGAGATGTTTCGAAAACGTCCAAACTCTTAAAGAATGCAAGGACGTAACTAATAGTACTGGGAAACTTGGATGTGCACTTAGTACCAGCTGGAGAATTCTTGCTCGAGAAACCACAAGTGAATCAACGCTTACAGTGTGAAGACCTGCAGAGTATCGCAGGGCTATTATCAGTCACAACTAGAAGCCTTCGAGTCAGAGAAGAACTTGAAAGCAAAGATTTGATCTGGGGTTCCTGAACTAAAACCAAATCTTCGTTTCCTAATGATGTACGGAGATGTCATATTGCATATCGTTCTGGATCGTAACCTGCCATTTTCAACCATTCCTATGGTGACAGTTGTGCCTGTAGTGCTTTCTGGAGTATGACAACACTTCAATCGAACAAGTCTCCAGAAGACACTAACTGCGTATCAACTCCCATACTTTTCGAGATGAAATCGGCACACAAATTTGTAGGCAACCTTTAGTTCTGAATTTGTGTGAGAAAGGATGGAAAGAGAAAGTATCGTCCGCAAAATGATTTAGTTAAGTCTGAAGCTAAAACCTAAAGGCCGGAGAGTAGAAAAGCTCGCATGACGCAGTTCCATTGGAAATGACTACCTCGGGAGAGAACAGTAGGCTCAGGCTGCACATAAACTATTTCTGCGAGTTGTCCATTTGGAACGGTAATATCTACACTATCAGCATAACGAATGTTTGGATAGACTGGATATATGTGATCGTTATTTTCGTGTTGTCAGCTGCTACGAAGTAGAGATAAGTTGCAAGTACTGAATGACTCCAGCACTGTAACTTGTTTAAAACCAGTAAAAGGTTGACAGAGTGACCACATTGACACAACGCGGAATTCAAATGATAGGCCTCCATAAGCCTACCATACCGACACCGAAACATTGGTCTCTTGCCGCTTAATTATAATGCGCCTCATCCTATCATGTCCCATTATCCCCCAACAACAAACGTGGTGTCTTATTTAGAATCCTCTCTACATAAAAAATGTTGCTCTTTAGAAACCTGCGTGTATTCTATTTCCCATCAGATATGGTATAGTCGGTCTAATGGTATTATGTGTGATTTTTCTTGGGCTTAAATATGTTTAGGAGTGTAGTGTCCCCTGGATTTGAACAGGAAAAGGTACGCAGTGTAGTTTGGTACCGAAATCCCTCTCTGTAAAGAATTACACATTAGTTTTAATTCATCCCCTTTATTTCGTAAAGGATCTCATGAGGTAATGAACAAATGAGTTTGGATTTCTAGATATATGACAAAAATGGGCATTTTGTAAAGTATAGAGTGATCATCCAAGCGGGGAATTAATTTTTACTTACAGTTTCGCCTTGAAACTAGGCTCATTTTGAGACCCCAGATATCTCTTTCATTTTCGAGGGACAAATTAGGAGATAGGAAGCTCAAGCAACTTGCAATGGGAGGTTCCGTTTTGTCTGAATTAATATCAACTGCCAACAAGCATTAGACGCATTGGGGCACCCACTCATAGCATTTAATGTGCAAGAATGACATGTTTTCAAGTTAGAGAAACCCTTACATGCGGTTTTCGTTTTGACATGAACTTCGTGAACGGCAGTGAACCCAGTGAAGTAGGTTGTGGTAAAATGTGGTGTCCGTTTTTGTAATTTTCGGCACGGTGGCCAACTTGACTAAGAAAGCGATTTTGACCAGTGATTTGAAAAAAATGCAGCCCTATCATTGCAGGCATTTTCGGATATGTCTGATTACAACAGGAAGTCTACATGGAATGAAAAAAAAGAGATTCAAAATCTCATTAATGTATCACGATCCCGCTAAGAGTATCACAGTTAGAATTATAGAATTACCGTGTCTTCATCGCTTCTCAGTGGGTCGTAGATGTTTGTCAGAAATTACCCTATGACAACACTGATAAGGAATGGAGCGAATGGAGCTGAAAAGCACGTTCGGTGAATCGTGAGGCCATCCATTTTTGGATAAACTGTGCACGATGGAACAAGTATGCGATCCAAAATAACACAGAATTTCGGGCAGCACAATTCTTAAAACAGCTGTATCCGTCTTCTAAATCCGAACGTAGTTTGCTTCGGCCTGCTGCAGTTTAATCTCTCTGAGACTAAGTAGGTTTGGGATAAATAACTACTTGCCTTTAGAGGCCTATCCAGAAACCCCTGTGTAACGGCTCATTCATAATCAGGGGCGTCATATTCTGTACCCTGTTTACCCTGTATCTCTTGTTGGGAGAAATCCGTGAAACACATTGACGCAGTACTGTTTTAGTCGATAGTTTGACATGCGGCCACTCATATCAGTCGATGTAACCAATAAACGCTAGTGCTAATTTGTTGATCTCATCAAAGTTTTTCGCATTCAATGACACATACAGGTTCTCTACTGTAATATCATTGTTATCTCCGAAACATTCATCATAAGAGAATGTATGATGAGGGAAATTGAGTCACTCTCGTCCGGAGGAATGTGTTCAACTTACTTTCATGTTTGCGAGGCGATAAATCATGCGATCAGTTACCGCGGTACAATTGGTTTGATTGTAATAGACGCTCAGGTTGAGCCCACTTAAAAGACGTGTGGGTAGTTTGGTGTATACATAGCAGCATTATCAACATAACCTGGAGAAAACGATCACAAACGAGATGGATTGAATCATTTCTTCACAGAACAGCTGTGGAATGCGGCTTGGTGAGCCACTTACCTAGTTCTTCATGCTGCATTCTAGGACGAGTGGACGAATATACTAGTCAGGTTACTAAGTAACTTATGGTCTTTACAAGCTTGCAGAGTCACACGCACCTCGGGCCTGTGATTAAGATGAACATATAGAAAATTAAGGTTTTTGTTTGATGGAGTCTTGGGGAAAACGCATCATCAGGAGCAGAGTTCTGTAGCTCGGTATTTTCCCCATCAATAGTCAACTCAGCTGAATACCATACAATACGCACGGTTAGTTCAGTTTAAAACTGCGTGCGATGCTAAAATATACAAACCGCTTCATGAAACACCAAACATTGTTTTGTGTAGAAAAAAGTCAACTCCTAAATCTGGTCCACTCGTGAAACCTTCAACTTCATTCTGCTGACTCAAACACCTGGACCGCGAAATCACCAAGCACAGTATGCAAGTAACAATTAGACATGTCCAGTAAACCAACACTATTTTCCGCACCAACCATCTTAATTATATAGAACTGTGGTTTTCCTCAAGGGAACTACATTGGGCGGATACACTCTCAGGATCAGAGAGTGTCATGAGTCCTTTTCTAAATGTAAACGATTGAAGCTTTCTACAAAGCATTATTCTGATTACATATGACGAAATAATGGAGCAGCTCAAGATGACGATATTAATTACATGGGAATGATCGAAATATTCGAATGAAATACAAATAAGGTTTAAAAATATTGTTCAGGCAGTTCTGTTTAACGCTGTTTATAACTCGCCCTGTTTTACTCTAAGAATAAACAAGCGGAATATACAATAAGCCCTTAGTGTTTAAAAAGAATACTCGTGGAATGGCACAGATCCACATTTCATATTCAGCCATGGTGGCTATGAAATTACAAACGTTTTTGATCGAACAAAATGGCTGTTCTGTTTTATCTTCATGTCAGGTAATGCTGTTGTACGCACACCATCCAGGCAATCGGCGCTGAATCATCATACAAGCCACCTTTCGTTCACATCGTAACTATACTGAGATACGTTACCAAAAATCGCATTAAGCTACTTGGTTATTGAAAGATATGTGTGAGGGAAGTTCAGGTGTTACTTATTACATGTTTTGTGGTTTGTTCAGCAAAGGACATTTGCGATGCAGTAAACAGACAGTTTTCGAGAGGGCCAAAATCGCCAGATATTTCCATCTCAAACGGTCCTAAGTGATTCATAGTCTGATTTTCATAAAGCTGCGGCAATCGAGCAACCTTTCCGCATGCATTAGCCACTATGCATCTATAGAGAGATATGCGGTGTACCTTGGAAATGTGCTCTTCTAGACGAACCGCACAAGAAATCATCTCTGAATTGATGCTACTGCACAACAATGTAATCAATCATTTACGATGATTTAATGCGGAAATTTTCAGAAATATTAGCTTACTCTTTTATTATGAAGTAACTCATGTCCTTTCTTGGCGCATTCCAAGAAGCAACTACCCAAATCAGCATATACCCAGGATTACACTATCTGTAAAAAACAAAGTATATCATTTGCGTGACATTTTTGTGTGAGAGTTAAACTGTTATTCCCTTGTTAACATAAGGTTATGTTCTTGGGATTCTGTCAAAGTCTGGTAGAAACAAATGCGTGCGCTTAAACTAGTTCGTTTCCTCTGATAATCAACTGAACCCTGCAACAGAAACTTTTATAGAACCAGTCATATTTTCTTCACCATCAGTAGCAAATATGATCCGTCGATAATGAGTCTCTATTAGAAAGGAATCAAAAAGTCACAAGAATACAGCCAAAAGGAGGACGGGGCGGTAGGTCTGCAGGATAAAAATAAATAGGGTGAACTTAAATAAAGTTTACGATAATGAATTCCACCTAATATGCCCAAAAACCTTCATAAACTGTATTTTGTAGATGACAATGAATGACCAGATAACAGCCACATTGGTAATTTACAAAATTTACCCCGGTATCACAGTTGTATACCTTGCACCATTGTGTAGTGTACATGTAAATTGGTCTCACTGCTTGTTGACCAACGTTGGTCGTTTCAGAAGCTTTGCCTGGAAAAGCAGGAGTCCACAATTGATTACGTGCAAGCAATCCGAATGTGTGCCTCGGAATCATAGGTTTGAAACAGTTTCAAAGTGAACTAATATCACATCAGACCCGCGACGGCGGTAGTAGATATCATGGAGAACACCCAACTTGAAAGAACCCAACTCAGCAATGGAAAGGATATCAGAAACACAGCATGGTTATCAGGTATGAAACTCTAACAGAAGGACTTCGTTTCATTCCACGACAGTCGCCTGGAGTTCAGAAACAGCGGTCGGTTTTATGAAATTAATTCTGAAATTTCAACTTGAAGGAAATTCCGGCACTATGTTTGTCAATAGTGGGCGAGAGCTCAGCATGATTCAACAGGATAGAACAGCGCACCACGTCCAATCAGCACTGGGCAACTGTCTTTTCAGGTCCAATTGTTCGACCAACGGTTATCAAAGTGTAGTGCAGTGTGTATTCACTGATTTTCAATCACTTTTTGTTTGCCACATCGCTGACTGCGGTTAGAGGGAGGAAATCGATTTTTTGTGCGAACCGAAGCGTTCTTTAGTTTCAGGATAATATTTCGTGTTTTGATGTCTCATGACAATACATTAATGTGAGATATTGGAATTCACTCGGAACAAACCTTCGTCCAATGTTTGCACAACACAACAAGCTAACTGCGTTTCAGCAAGGGCTTCATGGGTGCACAAAGAATGTATTGCTATGTGGATCACCGAGTCCTCTCCGGAACACCATAGGTGAGGGCTCTGAGACTCTCATTATCTAAGTGTGGATGGACATGGAATTGTTGTCAAAGATGATTTCTTAGGATTAACTCTGTTTGGAAAACTAATTACCTAACATTTCCACATGGCTTTAACCTGGGACACAAAAAGCATTATCGCCTGTTTTAGGTGAGCCGAATGATGCTTACAACACTGCAGTCAGATCAAGATAGAAAAATTACCTTCGAGAAAAGTTTCTGCTTTAGTATTTCCATTTTTGAATCGTTAACAATAATGGGACTAGAAATCAGCAGGTACAAATAGACCAAAAACTTGTCTCACTCGACTAAGACAAAATGAAATCTTTTACAGGAGGGACGTAACCTTGTATTAGTTGCTGAACTGAACCGTTGTCACCCGGCCCACGTCCTCATCCTCGTCTGTCGTAGCATTTGTATTTGAAGTATACTAAATGCTGTAGCTAGTCGTAATTAACACTTATTGTTTCTGTAAAATACTTCGCTGTTGTATAGGAGCTTCATTCGCACGCTAGAAAGGACTGCACCGGTGTAAAATTTAACCAGGTTAAGAAGACAGTCCACATTCAACTGAGCCTCAAGAAGTACCCTAATTTTGTGTAAGAATAAGGGGCAATGTGTTTTTAAGCTGGTGACAGGTGGCCATTTCTCAAAAGCGTTCTCATTATATCTAGTCTGTACATAGTGTTCTCTCGCATTATTGGATATAAAAAATATATAATACAATAATCAAGCTCAACATTCACTTTCCCATGATTTTTTTAATAAATAGGGCAGACGACGCACAAAAATAACGTGGCAGCACGAAACTTTGAAAGGGAGAAGTTCCAATTTGTGCATATTTGTATGTGTTACGTAAGTCTCATCACAGCAAGGCCAGTCACTCTGTCCAAATACGTGGTTTCAGCTGATCTCATCTCTCGGAGTATCGATGGTGCCTCTCCACTCTTTCTCCACTCTACAACACGGGTGAAGAAATTTTGCGTGTCTTTCGTCGTCCTACGAAATGGTCGCGAGTAGTTTCAAGTCAGGCGGCTAGACAAGGTGCACCGTACTGTCCAGGGTCAACATATACTAAGCATAAGCTGCTGTGACACAGGCGCTTAGAAAGCAGGCTTACTACCTGATTACCTGATGTGCGCTCTCATCAAAAGGTTTAGCTCACCTTCATGTGTATACCGAAGATGATTTCTTTATGTGAACTATTTTCACCAGTAGTGTAGACCGACTGATACATTCATTCACAACCTCAACAAAATATGCAAATGTCTGACTGAAGTAAAATGATAGTCCATGGGGTTAATGTTGTGGAAACAACCTGAAAGGTTTCTCTAATCTCCTTTGATGAGTCCCGATAAGAACGGTGTCACAATAAATTTAATGTGGAAAACAAAAGTAATACGATCAGGCATTATTCAGATTTTTATATGTTTATAAGGAAGGCCCTGAAGTTACTGAAATACTAAAGTTTAATTTAACAGTTTATTGGACTTGAAGTTATATGCTGTTAGTCAGATCTCATGTTGGGTAAAGAATAGCGGTTTGATGTGAAACGTGACTCCCTCTGCCGCTTTGTTACTGGATCCCACCAAGCATACTGGATCATACTTCGTTTGTTCTATTAGCTGTTTGGTACGACTCACCGGTTGTCTGTCCATATTTCCACCTGCTTCGATAAGATTCGTCGGGGTTCGTGATTTACCCTTGGGTGTGCAACTTCAAATTACCTGGGAAATCAAGAATTCATCCCAGTTTATTTGAAAGAGAACAAAGAAATAGTTAGGTCCAGAGGCATTCAAATAACGACAGCATGATTGCCTTACCCCTCTTTATTAGTGTACAAAGGAATAACTACTACGTGTGTAGAAGATCTTGTGCACAAACAATCTAAGTTGTACGTCTAGACAACGAGCAGTTTGGTCCTAAACTAGTTGGTCTAGGAAGCATCATTCTTCTTCACCTTAACCGACCAGAGCCACCCTAATCAATGTTGTCATTGAATCTAGAGGAAAAATGATTTCCTTTTCCTTTCTACAGAAAACAAGCTGTCAGTGATTTTTTTAGTCAAAGTCTACATCTTCAAGTGACTTGATGCGGACTAAATTTCTTTTAAATATAAAACCTACTGAAGGATAAAAATTCTGTCTTATCATTGGAAATTCGGCTATTCATGCTAGAGTTAGCAGTATAAACTCAATGTGAGAATTTAGGACGCTGGAGGTATTACCTTTTGCGGATCAACGTTTGAAGCTGGTTTTGCTCAAAATAGCTCTCAGAGGACAAAATTTCATCGTCTCGGCTTGTTTGTCATATGACCAGACATCCGTGTTTCTATAAATTCTGTACACTGCAATTTCGGAGGACGGCTGGGGGTCAATAAAAACAGAATAATTGCTTTGCATATCTTTGGCGGATTTGTTCAGCGTTTACTCACGTATGTGGCGTCTAAAGAAAAGTGGTCAATCCAGTAACCGATTAGAATGGGCTCCCTATTTGTGCTGATCTCGTCTAGGTTTACTGATATGGATATGACCTCCTATAGAAATTATTTAAGCACTGTATTAATGATGTCAAAACAAACCAACCAAACGCACTTATGAGCTAACCACGAGTGCCCGGAAACGGCTAATGGCACAAAAGCCTAGAAGACACGCGCACCAATTCCGTTCTGTTAAAAAACGAGCATCAACTCAACCACTTGATGTTAACATAAAAATTCCTTACATCTGGCAGACCATCCGTCCCGATAAGCAATTCAATATGCTTAATTCTGTGCAGTAAAAGGGTAATACCGGACTCAATGCTGGTCTTCATACTCTCACTTGTGACCAAACGTCTGAATGTAAACTGAAGAAAGACCTACTCGTTGACGTACTTAGTTGATCCGGAAGGCGCTGATCTGATGAGTCAAAACCATATTGCATATTTCATAAAGATGTCTAAGTGTTCAGCATTGCCGCAGCTGCGCCTCGTTGGAGTTTCAGCTAACTGATATTGAAATAATAATTGCATAGCGTTTTGCGTTTTCCCCTTTCACGCATTGTGAACAAACCTGTACACTGTTGCCCGAAATTGCAACAACTGTGGGCCGAAATTCACCTGCACACTTATGTCGCTTTAGTTACCGTCGTAAACGCATTTTAACTATGAACTAGAATTTATAGGATTAGGCTTATTTTATTACCTGCGGAGACTTGTTTTTGTACAGACAGCGGACATTATTTTTGCCGGTAAGACGCTCCATGTCACGCTTTCACAAGTGAGAGTGTGTCAGTGTGTACACATAGGTTTGGAACAATTCAAAATTGATGTAAATGCAAAGGAACATCCTCTAATGTCCATGGTTATACTCACAGTGCTTTGTTAGATTTTGGAGGTGTACGATGGGTCACACTGGCATTATTGGCCACAATTATTTGTCGCATCACAGAGACATCATACTGACATGATTGCTTCCAGATCATGTAGCCCTAACTGGAACGAACTTTAATAAACAAATGGAAACTGTGGGCTGCATAACATAGTTAAGACTGAGAAACGAGATTGTGTGGTCAACAAGATACCACAAATCAACGGACCGTATAGAATTCCGCATTCACCTTAAGTGAAAAGTTTTCGAAGCCATCGTACAAGTCAAAAGTACGAATCCTATACTGGGCAAAGGCTAAAAATAGGAAAATTTTCATTTTAAGATACCTGAATATTTCCAATAAATGCGCCGACATATTTCTCACACTACTCAACAAGAGTACCAAGTTATCTCAGTAAAAATTTGAAAAGGACTTGATATGAGAGTGGTGAGGTCTCAAGGGAATTTTCATATCTGATATGAAACTCGAAACCTTGTGTAGTCGAGCAAATCAGGTTAATTCAACATCCCGTCACCTTAAGTGCTCTCGTGAGGCATTGTAATATTCTTTTCAGGTCATTATGAAAATTTTGTCGAGCCATCCTCGAAATAAAAAATGTTCTCGGATGAAGCGATACCATATATGCATGGTTTAATTCATATTAATTCCGAAAACTTTCGAGGCACAACGTTGAGATTCGTGCACAGTAATACATGTAATGAACAGACAGGGCGAAAATGTGCAGTTGTAGCATTCAGGCAGTCGGTCAAAAAGATGGAATAAAGCAGATAAAAACACCGATTTCAGTTGTAGTTAAACACTAGTTATGTTGCTTCGGAAAATGTTGCTATTCTGTGTGCAGACAGAATTAACACGTCACCGCCACACCGTTTCGCATTGGAGCGGCCAGTTTCGCAACGTGTCCCTACATCCCCACTACGATAAACAAATTCAGCCACACATCCTCTGAGGAACTATAAAGGTTGAAACTAACTTGAACCAGGTCAATAGAATTAAACGAACTTTAAGCCGAAGAGTTAATTTTAGTGCAATGGTGCACCGATTATCCCGAAGGGGCAAACTTAATGATGCTATCGGTTTATCCTACTGAAAAACTTGCCAGTAGCTTAACGATCACGTTGTTTCAAGGAGCAATTCACTCGTTCATCCATCCGCTTACTTATGCATTGATACACACGACAATTCATTGATTCATCCGTCCATTTTTTGTGCTCATAAAAGACCTATGTCAAGAACAATGATCTATTCCCGTTAAAAACTCTCCTGTACACATGAAACAGAAAGTGACTAAACCAGTGATGCGCTGTCCAAGTGTTTTCAGCAACATTTTGAGTAATTCCATGTGAACTTGTGTGAATTTATTCGGGTTACAGTGCATAATTCTAGGTGGATGTTAATACAGTAAATGCTGCTATTTTAGCCCAGAGTTGTGTTTGAGAAAAAAAAGGTATTCTGACAGGTATCTTAAAATGACACAATGAAAATCAAGTGAAGTATCAGGTACACCAAAAACTCCCAGCTTTTGGGCATAAAGGCGAGGATTTGCGGTTGCTTCAGGACATTTCGGTTCGAAAACCGGACGACAACAGATTCATTATGGGATATCCTGGCATTTATTTTCAGGTATCCTGGTATGAACTTTATAATGCCTTGATTGCTGGGTGGACAGATTCCTTCATGACATTCGTTTAAAGTTACTAGCTTAGTCTTACAGCGATCACTGTTTTGTTCTGCACTACGCAAGTGATTTCCGAGATTGCGTGTCACCTGAGTACCATGCTTAAATCCGTTATTTTGCACCCCTACTTCATTTTATCAGATCGTAATCCTATCGCACTAACGGGTGAGCTGGGAGAAGAGCTGGATCCATTTCGACCTCATGGTGGTCATCCGCGCAACCGAATGGACACTGCACGTAAGTAAGATGACACTGCCAAATTATGTTCGAAGTTGCCTCAGCCGACTCAAATCTTAAGGGTTGCTACCTGCTGCTACGTCTGAGGTCAGAACGACAGAACCACATACTGCGTGTGAGCTATAACCAGACTTAGAACTACTAGACACTGTGACCACCCAGCGTGGACTAAAGTCTGCCCAACATAAACACTAGATCCGTCATGATCAGGCACTTCCTCCTTCGTTTGAGCAAGTCCCGTGAGTTTAAGACCTATCGATTGTTCTGGAATGTAAGTTCGCCTGAATTCAACTTGTTTTGATGTAAACAAGTGCGTAATTAATAAACCGACCAAAATCACACTTATTCGCCACAAATTGGAACTTAAATCTAGTGTTCGACAAGCAACTGATAATGGAATTCGATCGGTACAGTCTCTCAAGAATATCATAAAATCCCACATGTGTTGTCCACCTGTATGGTGTTCAGCACACCAACAGAGTGTATGCAGTGACAGTGTGAATTATTCTCCTAGGGCTGAACTCGGACTATTCACTAGCTTATCCAAATAAACTTGTCTCAATTGAAAACTAGTCGTGTAATACTCAGGCAACTTATTTCTAGCAAGTGGGAAACAGTTTGGCTAAACAAACTTCACATACCCAGTGGCTCAAATTCACGAGGTATATATTCTAGTTAGGAATATATAACTGAAATCTAATCAGCATATTGGACAGTCCCAAAATGCGTAGATATTTGCTCCGCGGTGGAAGACCCACTCATAGTGCATTTGACGAAGTGTACTGAAGAGATTCAAACCTGTAATCTTCCAGTGGGATTTTGAACACCAGTAAGCCACCAGCTGCCAACCAGTGCAGTGAATAACGTTGATTTATGCAGAATCTACCAAATTTAGCCTCCGACTTTCAGACCATCGGGATGGTTGATTGATTGCAGCTCACTAATCCCGTAGTTCACCGGCTCCCCCAGGTGGTAACGTATCGCTAAAGCTTTTGACGGTGCGGCTAATGTTTATGTCTTATTTTCAGCTTTGTTGGAGATTTCGTCTTACGACTAAGATTTTCAGTATGGATGAAACTGATGTCTAATGATTCGCATATTTTTGAAACATACAGACAGTGTCCCTTTTATGAAAAGTCAGATGACACTAGAGGAACTTTGCTTTTTGCAAGCACTACAATTTGTCTGGTCAGCCTGAGCGTCTTCAGCCCATCGTTTGATTGAAGATCGCGTATTGGCTACCACTTGTGGGCCGCGTGATTAATTCTCGTTGAAAACTAAATCAGTTTACTTGTTGAATAAACACTACTCTTAAAGTTGCTGAAGAAACTTCAACAGCCCACAACCGCTTCAATCCTTCTGGGGGTTCACTAATTAAACGCAATCCCCGAGTTCCCATTATGCTCAGGTTCTAATCGAACCTAAATTGTAGATATTTCGCGGGCTACACTCATTCTTAAACTTACAACAGGAGAATCAGCCTAATTTTATGATATTATTGAATTCAGTTTAGTTCCCCGAGAAAGCCAAATCAGTACACATATGAGTGCATTTAGCGAACTTGTCGCAGTTTCTCTTCAGATAAAACAGAAGTTAGGTGAAAACTCGCGACCAGCGCCCATGTGGGGAACCCCAGAAAGGGCGCGGCCGGTCGTGGGCTGTTGAATTTTCCAGCAACCTTTTTAGTAACGTTCCGACAAGAATATATACCGCGATATTTGGAGCATCAGAGCAACATGAACTGTGTACCATAGTTTGTTTCACCCGACATTTCAGTCTGGGTTTCGTTCTGTAAGTAGACAAGAACCTGAGGACCTTAGAAAAGCAGTACGGGAATCTCGGGTTGACGGTTGGGTACCACTCCCTTCAGCCATGAGTGCCTCACCATCCTTGTGATTAATTGACACTTATATGGGGTATATGGCCGCCAATCTTTCAAACCATTCAAGTCGCATCACATGGTCAATGGTTGGATGGCCCCTCGAATAACGGTTTCTCACATGGAAGGTCCATACATCCTGAGAGATTTTCCCCTCCCTGGCAAATTTTAATTTTTCGAATGGCCCACTAGTGTGGCGCGTGTCTAGAAAAGCAATCGTTTTGACGAATAAGTCGCCCAGTAGTGCATCACGGCGCATATTCCCTTTGTTTGCACATCCCAGTTCTCATCCTGTCAGCAACAAGCACTTTGCTTCTAGCGATCGTGAAATACTTCCCTTCGGCGTATAACCAAGATCCTATGGCTTACAGTATGCGCTTTCTTTTAGAGAGGAATCTGTGCACGAGAAAATCAATAAAAGTTTTCTGGAAGATCAATCCAAACAATAGATCTACTACTTGAGAAGCATTTGTAAACAAACCTTGCTTTTGTCCCTGAATTTGTACTACGTAGGAGCTATTGTCTTGCCACAAACTGTCGTCGAGCAGTATCAACAAAACAAACGTGAAATTCCATAGGCCTCCTCATTAGGGAAAACCTCCACTAATATATGGAACTCGGATCTACCAAGCGTCTTATTCTGAGAGCTCTTCTCTTTATCTTCACTATTCTCCCGTCCCCTTTAGCAACGGCCAATGCTTTGCGACAGCAAAAAATCGACTTAACTTGTGTTTCTAGATGCAATATTCTGGTCAATTCCACTAGCGAACATAATATAATATCATCTACTTAACTTCTAACGGAGACTAAATTATATCCTGGTGAACCATTAGCTGCAATAATGAGGGGTGCCCTTCCACTTAGAGTTCATGATGTCATCCGAGTTTGCAGTGAAACTTGTCAGAGAAGAGAATCAATACTCACAGTCGCACTGAACACTTGGACCCTATTCTTAAGTGAGCTCAAGGCGAGCTCTACTGAATTATGCAAAAAAAGGCTTAATTGTCAAAATCCCCTGGTATATGTTATTCCTGTTATCTGATCCACTTCACATGCCTGCAGATTCATGCTTTCCCAGTAAACTTCGGCTGTTTTGTTCCTGCCAATTGAACGATCCACGGAACAGTTTTGATGAGACAGGTTGGAAATGCAAGCGCATCTATCAATCAAAACGATCGATTCAGCGTGTGTATTACGCAGATCACTGAAGTTGGTATGAGGTTAGCGGTTAACGATCCGTTAAAATCGCGTCCCACGGTGCGTCTGTTTTCGAAGCTTTTACTGAAATCTATTTTTAGTGTGATCAATGCTGAATGACACAAGCTATATGCTACATGTGGACAAAGAGCAATAAGCCAGTCTCCTTCACAAACGTAACCGAAATGAAGAAAACACAGGAAGCCAAACAGGCCGGTCGATACCACGAGGTAATAAAACAACTGACAATACATATCACTGCTCTGAGAGGACGTATAATTCTCGCACCTTACCGCTCCGTTGAGTTTAGTAAAATAAAAGGATTTGTCAGATAAGCACAGCCAGAAAGGTTTATCACAACTGACAGAATAGTAATTTACTGAATTTTCAAGCTTAGGTGCACAAAGTAATTGCGCCTTAGTCACTTTGGTTAGTAAAATTTGCTAATTGGAATTTTCTTCACTTATCCGGCCTTTCTTCCCAGCCGAATCATTAGGAGACTATCCATTGTGACTGAACAGCCGTGCAATAAGGAATTAGCTTATAATGTTTAATTTTCAGCTCGGTCACCAATGATGAAAGGAATACCCGAGACCAAATGCGATTAAGTTGCCAAGCCAGCGGCGTAAATCTAAGCAGTCGTATTAGTTTCCTCATAGACTCTTACGGTAACATACACGTGGTGGAATTACTGTACTATCACGAACTAGCGTTGAAATTCCATAAACAAGTGGGTGAGAGAAGACGCTGATGTTGGAACGTGAATCAATAGTACTTCGTTATGCGGAAGAGTATTCAATGAAGAGGAATACACCGGCTGGAAATTAATCACAGTGATAGTAAAAAAATCGTGTGCGAGTGGCTTGGTCAGGAGGTTACGGATATTCATGGTATGCTTACCACTGTTGATCCCACTAAATATGTTTCAGTCGCCTAGACATTTTGGTATGGATTAACTTCACCCACAGAGCGAAATACCCATTGATAAAGTTCCAACTTTCTTCATGCTATCAGGAAAATATAAGTAGTTTAGGAAGAAGCATAAATCACAATTAATGTGCCTTCCTGGTGAATCTTCATTCGGGTAGCCAGTCAAGACGTGCCCACGTGATTGACGGGTGAGTCCTGTCTAAATCCAAGTTAATCACACTGCTCATCAGTCGCTCTTGCTCGAAAGGTTTGTTATTAACTTGCTACCTGGAAAGGATGCAAGTTAAAAACCCTCAGATATTTGTAAGACGCGCACCGTGAAGGTTTTGATCAGGCATTCAGCAACTTTAGTGTGCTTCCGGGCTTCTTGCATAGACTGACTCTAATTCAAGGAGGAAATCTCGGTTGGAGAGCAGCTGGTGGGAAAGCGAAGTAGCAGTAGATAATTTGGTTGTAAGTAGGGTGGATGGTACCAACGTGCGGCCGGAATAGATGTCATGAACCGGTGTGGGCATTCTGGTCCAGGTAATTTGCAGTAATATCCCTGGGAAAAGTCACCATGGCGCAACTGCAGTTCAAACTGTGGCGACTTTCTGCTCGTAATTCGAACAGATAAACATCCCACAAAAGAGCCCATCATATATATACAGGTGCATCCATTACACTACTCATCTTGCTATTTTGTTTGCACTCGTAAATTCTCCTCTTCGCTCTTTTGTTCTCTTATTCTGATAAGCGTCCCAACAGATTATCGCGAAAACTGAGCGTTGTGTTTTTTGTACAACCTCTTGGAATAAAACAGATTGCCCTACACATTTATGGGGATGTCCTTGAAATTTATCATGAAAGTTTTAGTTTATTCACGAATGATTTAACAACAGACCACCAAAATGTGAAGGGAACAGCAGTGATCCAGTGAATCTATTAGTGCACAGGTGGCGATAGCCATAATACAAATCAGAAGGTGAATGTGCACTAATAAAAGTTTTTAACATGGTTGCGACACGTATAAAAATAAATACAATGTGAAATCGGAGCAAGTCAAAAAGGGAACTTATCGTATATGAGAGTCCCTTGGTGGAAGTCCGGACGGCAGGAACGTGTTTTTCTCCGCAGTTCAACTGCTACATCTACCCCATGGTTGTCCGTGGACTTGTGGAGAGGTTGACGTCCTTCTCCCTGCGCGTGCGCGAGTCTGTGTGTCTTGACTGGGTTCGGTTTGCCTTTATGTAGGTCCCAGTGCGTGTATGTGGGCGCGTCGGCACATGAGTGGTTGCTGCGCTGACTAGGCGGTGCAGACAATCGACGTCCGATGTGTCAGCTTAATGCGACGTGTTTATGCGTATGAGAAAAAGACAAGCCTCGCGATCCAGTGAGCGACTGTGAGTTGAACAGTCAAGTATGTGGGTGACTAGGTCGCTACAAATCTCCACGATGGTTCCTCAGAGTTAGTCAGAAGGCTGTATCATTTACGCACTAATCCAAAGTCCCCATACCGAGAGACACGCATTGAAGCATTCCTGGGACTATTTCGGGGCCCATGGTTTCCTCAATAAAATCCTACCCCAGGAAACTATTTTCTGAGAACTGTAAAGTAAATGCTTCTTGGTGCTCTAAATGTCTCAAGCACTTTCCAAAAGGAAACACAGAGAAATACCCTGTGGCGCTGAGCAGATTTACTAGGTCGCCTCACAATGAACAGTTAATCCTACGGGAAATGCTGGTATACTGTTACGCTGCGCACCAAGCTGGATGTGCACCGGTCCACAACTTAACATTGGTTACGCGCACAACCCCAGTAGCAGCGGCAATGCAAAATAACCGTTATTGTACCAGAATGTAAGACAGAACAACGCAAACAAGTTCAAAATATTTTAGACTTTAGATATTCATCACGTCTTTGCGGCTTGACTAAACTCTTTCATGATAAAAATAGCCCCTTCACTGGTTTCCAGTAGGTTCTGTCTACCCGCCAAAAGTACTCGCTCACACCACCCTATACTATGGTTGCTCTGCATGTTACATTAGTATGTTTCATTCAAAAAGATGAGCAAGTATCGAAAATCCGGCGCTTCCAATTCAGAAGTTGTATTTAGTGTTTCTTGTAGCTGACGTCCCTCCGTCTAACGACTCCTTTTTTACATTACCGCACAGCTTTGGCGTACCCTTAGGCTATTCTGGCGTGACTTATGAGGACCGTACCAAAGGAAACTTTGCGATCGAAACTAAGTATTTTGTAATTCCTGTGAAGAAAACGTGTCCTGTGGTTCTCTTGCTCCCCCAGCCGTCCAAGAAACTTCATCGATGAAATACCTGGAAGACTTAGGATATTATTTTTTTGATGAATGAGATACATTGCTGTCAAACAACGGCCTTCTCTGAAACCTTACTCACACGTCCACGGATAGCACTCAATTTCAGTAGGCCAGAAAAGCGGAGAGTTAGCTCTTGGACTTGTACAGCCGGTCGTACAGCTTTCCGAGTAACAAATGCGATCAACTTGGGGTGCAAGGTCTAATTTCTACTGTACGTGTGACTTTTTTGCTATTCAACTGTTCAATGTGGATAGGCCATGGTAACTGCTCCATTTTATAATTTACATCTCAAAAGCCAAACGAGATCCGATTGCGGGGACGGGAGAATTTGGTCGCGAATGGGACCCAATATATCAGTACAACGGCAGGTCACGGAGCAGTCATTTACATACAGGTGAGTGTTTTTTTCGGCTGCAGATGAGTTTTGTCATTTAGCGCATTTATTTTACTTTTGGTTCACTTGAAAATACTGGACACAGTGATTCGCCGATGTACCGGAAAGAGGGCGACCAGCACATTTTTCCTCGGATGAATTAGTAAAGCACTGTTATATATATATATATATATATATATATATATACCCTGAAAGCAAGTTAATTTTAGAGTGGTGTGAATGGGGGAGAAAAAATTCTCGCGCCTAACAAGAGTCTAGTTGTGCATCAGTCCACAGGAAACCTATCAAGTACCCCAGCGACTAGAGCAAAAGGATGCGAGGCTATACAACGACTGCTTTTGCGATAGCCTTCATTCTTTGATCTACCTTGAGTCGTTTTGTTTGCTTATAGACACCGATTGAGAAGACAATTGCAATTTTGTTCAGTTGCATACGAGAAACCTGACGAGGATACAACATATCTGGCAAAAAATATTCTAGTTGTTACATTTACTTGTAGCGATGGACTCAGAAAACTACACAGTTTGTTTCAATATAGGGAGATTCTTTAAGGTGAAATACTGTGCAGTATAGCATCGCATGGTTTGCTACAATATCGTGCAGTCCTGCATGGCATAAGACGGTATAGATTGATACGATAGCACAGTACACAGAAAAGTATAGTACAATATAATATGGCTAGACAGTATATATAGTATATATATATATATATGTGTAATATATAAAGTATATATATATATAATATATGTAAAATATGTACCGTACACATCTATGCATATATAAACTAGTGCACTGTAGCTCATAACAGCACGACGTATGACCTAGTAAGTATAGTATAGTATAAAACAATGCAGTAAAGTATATTATAGGGTAACCGTGTTAAAAATACGCCTAATAACATAAATACACGCTGGTGGTTAGATTTCCTGGAAAATTCCTACATGTACCTTCCCTAACGTTTACCGATTTCTTGGAAATGAGCTGCCATATGTTTGGGGTCTCCCCAAACTTCGCTTAAGTTAAAGAATAACTAAGCACCATCGTGCTCCATAAAATTGTTTTCCAAGGTTTTAGGCTCGCATTTCTCCATCGACATAGTGGATGAGATATTATCACAATCCAATCGAACCCACTCATGCCCTCTGAAGACTCCGTACTCGTAACAATTATCACATTCATCTTGATATTTTAAGCCGATCTCATTCTCATTTTCTGATCTGAATGAAGGATCTCCTCAACAAGTAGCTGATCTAATCACACGAGAGCGTGGAGACCAGTTTAACGCAGATAAAAGATGAACAAGATAACTATTAACTAAGCGACAAATTGATATGGTTTTACAAAATGCTTAATATCGTTTTACGGAAATAACTGAGAACTCTGCATGGGCGTGATGCTTCGTTGATAGACGTTACCGGTAAACAGATGCGAAGTGCCAGTCTGCTCGAAAGGACCAATAGCTGTTCCGGCCTGATCAAAATAAACTGGTCCGATGAAGCTAAGAAAGGTATAGAAATCAAGAGTTTTGTTTGTTTGGGAATTAATTTGTGTCTTGAGGAGCAAATTTTTTTTCGCTTCAGCTCCAACCGATCCAATCACACACAACCTTCCGGGCAATAGCTTCCAAACCACCCATATGAAGAAGCAATACAACGAACGATGGAGTAAGTGCATATCCCCACGCTTGATATTTCGGCTACTGAGGCGCCTTCCTCAAACTAACCGAAGTAGCTTGCTATTTGACAGTAACGAATAATCAACCGACAAGTTTACAGGCACACATCCTTCCATCTGAATTAATATACTAATTTTCCTGCATGTCATTCACTACAGTATCTGTTCTGTTAAACTCAAATCATCAAATTTACTGTGCTTATGGCCCTGAAATCCTTTTTCAAGCAGGTATTAGAAAAAGTGTTCACTGTATGCGGTCGGAAGTCGATGTGCACCGAACTGAACTCAAACGATCATTAGCTTTTATTCATATGACACATCTCGTCATACCGATGAAAAAGCCGGGAAATTGAACATTTCATCGCCACAAATTCCGCCTAACTTGATAAAGGGGTAATAGTTTCTCCAACTGTACCCACCATTAAATGTGCCAGCATCTCAGACCTAAAATAATCCGCATTCATGAAAACTCACAAGCCTGTTAGGGTTTGGGAAGTTTTTGGGCGCCGGATAATACACTCGAAAGGAACACAACTATAAACTGATGTCCACCAGACCGGATAAGTGTAGTTCAAGTGTGTAACGGTTCATAGGGAACAATGTATCATAAACACATTTTTGTGGAGAGTGAGCCTGAACCGGAGCCGACGGATGTGCGACTGGTTGTTGGCGGGTAAGTGGAAAAGTGCAGTCAAGTCACCAAGCTCGACGAACTGACCAACAACGAAGGAGAGCGTCCGAGCTACCCATGTTATGTATGAACCGGTCGAGATCTGGCTACTCTCTAGTACTTCGTTCTTCATAAAAAAAACGGTAGCCGTTTCGTTCTGTAATAGTTCGAAATGCGTTCACTGAATAAATGGGCCAGCATTTCTTCCACTGCGTGACCCAAGGGATCGCAGGGATCTTTCGTAAAGCTATGCTCAGTCCCACTCCAAGTGACCTTCATTGATACAACATCTAGCTTGTGAACATCACACGACTACATTTTATTAGGAATACTTCCAAATGTAAAAAAGCACTCTTGATGCAGTGGGTCTTATAGACCACTTCTGCTTAGCCTCGACAGTTTCTTCACTCGCACAGCTTTTTTCTCCGGACAGACGATCCGAAGTGGCCAAAAATGGCTTCAACATCGACAGGGTTTTTTCTGAGGAGTGCAAACCGAATAAAAATACCAAACGCTTTTCTAGATATACATATATATGTATGCATGTTCAAATGT
>NW_008751916.1:472468-487231 GCF_000715545.1 Opisthorchis viverrini | reverse complement strand
CAAATGTATAATATATATGTATATATGTGTGTATGTACATATGTGCATATATTATTTCTTGTTATTTATACTTAATGTGTTCACTATATGCGGCACACTCCTGTGTTCAGAAAGTTGTCTTTTATAATGTGTTTTTGACATACCAATGCCCTTCTCATCAAGTAGCCAATCACGTCAGAAGATAACAAATAGACTTCGAATGCTATATAAGCGTACGCAGACAAGGAAGAAGTACCCACTCAACTGCGCACTGATGATGTCTCCTCGTATGGTGACGAAACGTTTGCAAGCCAATTGCCAAGCTCGGCGAACAGATCAACAGCCACCGGATCAACAACCAATAAACTCAACCGAGCTACCAATATTTCAACACATTACCAACTGTCCCATAAGCTAACTTTCTCTTCAGACACATCTGCCGAAAATTTTCGCGATAGATGGGAAAGTACTGTCAACGTACGGCGTCATTTTGACTAAAGGAAAATAGTGCCTTGTAAGCACTCTTGGAGGTAAATTCTAGCTTGTTTTCGGCCTGAGAGTAAGCAAACATTAAACAGCAAACCACCAGGCTTTCAGTGGCTTGCATTACAGGTAAACACATTGTTTCCAAGCATTGTAAAACACTCACGTTCGGCATTCATCAATTCGGTCAACTTAAACAGACGATGAACGTAAGCGTTGTATCGGGCCAGTTAAATTAAGGGTGAAAATGTGTATACACAACAAGACTGAGAGTCCAGAACCAACCAATCCAATAGAAATATATCATTAATTGTTCTGTTCTACTGTTCTACTTCTGGAAGTTTCCCGTGACCCGATTCTGCATCATTATGACGAAGCTGCCTCCAAATCATTCAATCGTTCCGCGGAGATGCGGCATTTCCCACAAAGAAACAGATGTGAGTTGTTCAGTTTTTCTTGTTGTTCCGTTTCGGAATTCCCATTTCAAGTTATTCTGGTTATTTATGTGTGCATCTTACATTACTGGTTGTGGGGTACACTTCGAGGGCAGCTCATTGGGACCGCTCAACGAGAGTTTCGCAAACACAATGGTTCCTAGATGAGGACAAGTTCCTTCCTGAGGAGGAATTTTAGAGGAAGAAATCCAAGCGCTTAGAGATAGTGGATTCTCTGCAAATCATCAGGTCAAATATTCCAGGGACATCTAAGATTCTAAACTCCACTACTAACTACACGGAACTGCCAATTCAATACGATCAAACTGAGAACGACTGTACACGTTCAGGCACAGTACATCTAAACAGAACAACATCACACTTCCAAACGGACATATTAGAATGACGTTTCGTTCTCCTAAGTAGTAACACACGCAAGCCACAAGTGCTTAGCACGCAGTGTTTGAGGGTCTTGGATTTTAGCCGTACTCAGACTCAACCACATCGATCATGGAGTATGAAGCCTCATTTTTGTTACTTGGAATTTGCGAGGAGACTGTACCTCATCTCTCACACTGCGAACTGCAACTTTCACAAAGCGTTCCTTTTGAGAGGAGGGGGCTCAATTGGAGACAACACTGCAGTTGATCCTGAAAGCGAATTAGTTTATCAGTCCAGATCTGGTTAATGGAGAGTCAATGGATTTGTTTGTTATTAATCTGATCCCCAGGCACATCGAATCATCAGTGCGCACTGATATTGCAATAGCCGAGGGTCTAACGTTTAATGGGCGCCAAAATTGACGGCAAAACAGGAAGAGAGGATGTTGCAGACACAATGACTGTGCTTATCCTGTAAACGACTGCACTCGCAGCGTGAAAACAGAAGCACCTGAAACTAACAAAGCAAGTGAACCAGTTGACAGCCCCAACCGGATGGCCTATTGTGCCCAGTCATGACAGTAATTCTGTCACAAGTGACACCTTTCAGTATACAAAGCAAGACACCCCTTTCACTGAGTGAAAAAAAATCGAGATAAATTGGTAGAGCGCGTCACACCTGACTGGTGTTTGTTACTTACAAATGTGGCAAATACCAGTCAATCAGCAAAACGTCAGGAACTAGTGGCAAAGGGTTTGGGATTACATTTGGATTCCGAAGACAAAAGTCAATACGAACCTAACAGTGAGTGTCCTCTCAAAAAGATTGCAAAAAAAATGAAAACGATAATATATTCATGCAGTTCTCATTAGGAAGGAACGTCCCAACCGAGTACTGCACTAGAGTGTGATAGTGATAAAACATGTCAAACCGGAATACTGAACCCCAACTCCTGTAGACCTAGTTTGAGGACATTCTAAAGGGATTGCCTGAAAAACCGAAAAGATTTTAGCAAATACATATTCCCAAAACACTCGGAAACACCAAACTCATCGCAGGCGAATATGAGCTTGATTGTGCTTACCACTCACGAAGATACGGCGCATGTCTGGGAGAGTTTAGTATCATCTGCAAACGTCTCCCTATGGAGACGATGCTGTAGTTGCAAGCGAAAAGAAAGCGAATCAAACTAACATAATAATACCGCGTAACGACATGCTTTGAAACATAATTGGAGGCGATCTGTTCTTAAGTCACCTCATAGTAACGGCATGCCTGTCTTACATCCACATACTGAATTCAATAATATGCATAGCTCCTACTGAAAACCACGTTCTTAACTGCCATTCGACAGTCTCCTGTTTGAGAATTACCATTAGTGAACACCAACGAGTAGTAGTAGTAGTAGTACCAAATTACAGCATACGAAACACTGGAATTTTTTGCTACCTGTCACTTCCCGTGGGTGATTTTCTCTCGCAGTAAGAACGATCCAATCAGAGTAGACCATTCAGTCACATTGCCCAACAGTGTGACAGGCTGTTGGTGGCTATTTTTAACGGCCAGACACAGACAGATCAATACAGATAGACTGACAAACACACGGGCAAGCAACAAGTTTGAACATCAGTGTGTGCGAATGGCCATCAGCTGCCGTCTCCGTAGCGGATGAAGGCTACACTGGCGGCTGACTGAAAGAATACGTTGTACTTCACAGTTCAAATGATGCATGCAGAACCGTGCTGAAAAAGAACTCCGGTTAAAGTGCAGTAGTCGGGAGCACATTGAAATCGTTTGGAGAACGTTATTAAATGGTACCTAGTAAGAAAGCATGGTGCTTATTAACCACTTGACAATAGGAAAGGACCGTGGATAAGTTGGTTTACGAGTGACGAAGTTGCTGTCAGGAAGGTTCACTGTATCAAGTTATCCTTGGCTTCTCGCTGACTCCTGTCTAGGTTTGGGCGACCGGTATCATCTCAGCCCCCGTGGGTTGCATAGAACCCAAGCACCGAAAAGATGTCACGCCCAAATGATCATTATATAACAGTTCAAGGAAGGTACGAATGAGATCTTTGAAGAATTTAGTGCAGGGAGTTCAGGAATATAACGGGAAGTGTATGGGAGAAAAAAATTCAGAAACCCACTATATTCAAACACGAGATTCAGGGTCAGTTACTTCAAAGCCACAACGAACGCACCTGGCCAAAATGACAGAATGTGTCTTCAAGCAACCAGCTACTTAATGAAAATGATTGGTCGATGGGTTCGCAGTTTCCAGTGCCACACTTGCACATCGACTTCAAAGCAACAAGAGTACTCAGGACTGATGGATTTGTTATCCAACGTCTTTATAACAGAAAAACTTCTGAGAAAACCTTATGATCTCAGCTGTCCCTCTATCACTTGCCTTTCAACGACTTCTGAGTCGAACATCACCACATGAAATGACCGCATAAGCGCAAGAGGAACTTTGCACCCAAGAACATCCAACTCTTATTTACAGATGGCAGTTTATTGGAATTATCGAATTTCCTGAAAGTATGACTGACATTGAGCATTAAAGTCTAAAGTAACTGCCGTTACCATACAGGAGATAGTTCCTATATTGGCCAGGGAAGTTCTGTTCTATGGCGCAACTTTGTCCTTGTAGGAGTGCTATGGCAGAATGTATGGGCTTTTCACGGGAAATCCAGTTGCCAGCGGCGAATCGTTACACCTGATAGCATTGCTATGTGGCATCTGCTGTTGATTCAGTGGTATAGTGGTATAGGTACGAATAGGCTTTGGGAAGTCGGTTTTTCAACTGGCAATCAGGAAGATTGTAGCTGCCATTAGCGGTTGTTGCACTTTACCCCGACCGGACTTTGCACCCCTTCCGTTCGCCACTCAGTCTAGTTACAATGTCAAATTTTTGTGGCTTCTTGTCTATGCATACCGGTTATGCAGCAGTTGTTTTCCAAGCCATGGCAACAAAGATTTAACGGGCACAATAAAGCTGGTTATCACCAGCGCATGATAGCGGATCATCTTAACCCCGGTTTTTAGAATTCATGCACGGTTCACCAGCCACTAGACAACTCGTATCCGTTGGCTGAGTACACCTGAGACAACTAGGGTACCACCGCGTGCAGTTTTTTGAGCTTCTAACCACATAGTATATTGCAGTTGTTACTCTTGTCATCCAAAGTCAAGTGCGTCAATCGATGTGCTCCATTAAGTTGTAATTTCTGCTGCAACTAGGGTAATGACAAGTGATCACATGGAGTAGAAGACAGATAGATTTGTACTTAGTAGGCTAGCGACAAGAGGCTGAGCTTGCTGACACACGGTATTATATTACAAGGGACCTAGTAAAAGCCGATATAAGCGCACAGAAGCGTGGTGTTGGAATCAGATTTGTAAGGGCCGGCGAGAACGGACTTCTAAGTTATCTGGTTGATCTATGGTGATCCTTCTGACCATTGTACATTAGTACTTTCTTTGTAACTTATCATTACTCAAATTGTACCACTTTCTGTCTCCCACTAAATCTCAGCTTATTCCTCTTCTCTTCATACCGAATAACTTGTTTAAATGAAAGCAAAGGAATATGGACGCATACACACAATGCAAATTCTGTACGTCGTGAAAGGCATGTTCCCTTCTTGTCGTGTCGAGTTAAGCTGTCAATGACTTAACGAGCGGTGCTCTGCCTTTCAGACTACGACGGGATAGAAAGTATCTAGGAATATATTAAGGAAGATTCCAGGAAGGAGATCGATTTGGATTTATTGTGGTGGTAATAACTAACTGTACCAACGAACTGTGAGTCGTATCATCTCGCCTATTTTTACTCACTTGACTTAACTACTTTGAACTGGTATTTGCCAGCGTTATCCACTACAGTTCGGGTGTTTGTTACATGAGTTGGAAAATACCAGGAGAGAAAGTGTGTGCTTGAGAAACAGTCATCAGTCCCTGAAGCATTGCTATCAGCTCTAATCTGTAGGTGGTGCGTAGCGATGAAGATTTCCGTGTATACCACTGGGAGGATTGAGTAAATGTATTCTCTGATTGGATGGCAGAATGGACTTTTTTGCGGTGTAGCCTCTGTTCTGACGAAAGCAGATAAAACTGTGCTCGCCGATGTAGGCCATAGGCATTGCAGAGTATTTTCGGGCTATCCCAAGTGAACTTTTAAAATTTTTTTACGTCCCAACCGAGTACTGCACTAGAGTGTGATAGTGATAAAACATGTCAAACCGGAATACTGAACCCCAACTCCTGTAGACCTAGTTTGAGGACATTCTAAAGGGATTGCCTGAAAAACCGAAAAGATTTTAGCAAATACATATTCCCAGAACACTCGGAAACACCAAACTCATCGCAGGCGAATATGAGCTTGATTGTGCTTACCACTCACGAAGATACGGCGCATGTCTGGGAGAGTTTAGTATCATCTGCAAACGTCTCCCTATGGAGACGATGCTGTAGTTGCAAGCGAAAAGAAAGTGAATCAAACTAACATAATAATACCGCGTAACGACATGCTTTGAAACATAATTGGAGGCGATCTGTTCTTAAGTCACCTCATAGTAACGGCATGCCTGTCTTACATCCACATACTGAATTCAATAATATGCATAGCTCCTACTGAAAACCACGTTCTTAACTGCCATTCGACAGTCTCCTGTTTGAGAATTACCATTAGTGAACACCAACGAGTAGTAGTAGTAGTAGTAGTACCAAATTACAGCATACGAAACACTGGAATTTTTTGCTACCTGTCACTTCCCGTGGGTGATTTTCTCTCGCAGTAAGAACGATCCAATCAGAGTAGACCATTCAGTCACATTGCCCAACAGTGTGACAGGCTGTTGGTGGCTATTTTTAACGGCCAGACACAGACAGATCAATACAGATAGACTGACAAACACACGGGCAAGCAACAAGTTTGAACATCAGTGTGTGCGAATGGCCATCAGCTGCCGTCTCCGTAGCGGATGAAGGCTACACTGGCGGCTGACTGAAAGAATACGTTGCACTTCACGGTTCAAATGATGCATGCAGAACCGTGCTGAAAAAGAACTCCGGTTAAAGTGCAGTAGTCGGGAGCACATTGAAATCGTTTGGAGAACGTTATTAAATGGTACCTAGTAAGAAAGCATGGTGCTTATTAACCACTTGACAATAGGAAAGGACCGTGGATAAGTTGGTTTACGAGTGACGAAGTTGCTGTCAGGAAGGTTCACTGTATCAAGTTATCCTTGGCTTCTCGCTGACTCCTGTCTAGGTTTGGGCGACCGGTATCATCTCAGCCCCCGTGGGTTGCATAGAACCCAAGCACCGAAAAGATGTCACGCCCAAATGATCATTATATAACAGTTCAAGGAAGGTACGAATGAGATCTTTGAAGAATTTAGTGCAGGGAGTTCAGGAATATAACGGGAAGTGTATGGGAGAAAAAAATTCAGAAACCCACTATATTCAAACACGAGATTCAGGGTCAGTTACTTCAAAGCCACAACGAACGCACCTGGCCAAAATGACAGAATGTGTCTTCAAGCAACCAGCTACTTAATGAAAATGATTGGTCGATGGGTTCGCAGTTTCCAGTGCCACACTTGCACATCGACTTCAAAGCAACAAGAGTACTCAGGACTGATGGATTTGTTATCCAACGTCTTTATAACAGAAAAACTTCTGAGAAAACCTTATGATCTCAGCTGTCCCTCTATCACTTGCCTTTCAACGACTTCTGAGTCGAACATCACCACATGAAATGACCGCATAAGCGCAAGAGGAACTTTGCACCCAAGAACATCCAACTCTTATTTACAGATGGCAGTTTATTGGAATTATCGAATTTCCTGAAAGTATGACTGACATTGAGCATTAAAGTCTAAAGTAACTGCCGTTACCATACAGGAGATAGTTCCTATATTGGCCAGGGAAGTTCTGTTCTATGGCGCAACTTTGTCCTTGTAGGAGTGCTATGGCAGAATGTATGGGCTTTTCACGGGAAATCCAGTTGCCAGCGGCGAATCGTTACACCTGATAGCATTGCTATGTGGCATCTGCTGTTGATTCAGTGGTATAGTGGCATAGGTACGAATAGGCTTTGGGAAGTCGGTTTTTCAACTGGCAATCAGGAAGATTGTAGCTGCCATTAGCGGTTGTTGCACTTTACCCCGACCGGACTTTGCACCCCTTCCGTTCGCCACTCAGTCTAGTTACAATGTCAAATTTTTGTGGCTTCTTGTCTATGCATACCGGTTATGCAGCAGTTGTTTTCCAAGCCATGGCAACAAAGATTTAACGGGCACAATAAAGCTGGTTATCACCAGCGCATGATAGCGGATCATCTTAACCCCGGTTTTTAGAATTCATGCACGGTTCACCAGCCACTAGACAACTCGTATCCGTTGGCTGAGTACACCTGAGACAACTAGGGTACCACCGCGTGCAGTTTTTTGAGCTTCTAACCACATAGTATATTGCAGTTGTTACTCTTGTCATCCAAAGTCAAGTGCGTCAATCGATGTGCTCCATGAAGTTGTAATGTCTGGTGCAACGGACTCGGGGTTATGTGCGTTCTTGGAAGTGGACTTGCGCCAGGTAGAGCAAAGCTTCAGGCCACGATGGCAAGCGTCAACCTGACAGTTGACAAGAAAATGGGAATTTTGTCATGAAATTGGATAAGGAGGATTCTGTGGGTGAATAGCATACAAGAGAAGTGGACAACGATTTGTTCTGAATCTCCGAAAATGATTTACTTGACAAGTTGGTGGCCACTTGACAGTTTGATGATAGCCTAGTCCTCCGTGGATGGGGCGTGTCACAGCAACACGGAAAATAGTAAAATCGATGGCATGGAACACAGTCTCAGTCAGCATAGAATTTGATGTTCAAAGGTTGGATAAAATTTAAAACGAGTTGCGAGAGTTGTGTGATGCCATAGACCGACTAAATGCGCAACTCGCTCCTAGACACAACATGCCGGCTACTGCGGTTGTCAGAATCTTCGTTCATACCCGGCTTACTTTGTTCGAATCACTGTGATGTAAAACATAAGTTCATTATAGGACACAGCAAGACTATGGAAAGTTCCAAGTTCCAAAAACAAAAGTTTAGGCAGCACCATCAATGCCTAGTGGGTGGAAATGCGCTGAGGTCGGAGGTGACACGAATATTGTCTTCAGTTGCAAAGAATAAAAGATAGAAGGGTGTTCCGAAAGTTGCCCACGCCAACACTGACTATTCGATCATAAAATAACCTGCACCAACTCACACCAAAAAACCGACTTTGTTAGAGAGCAGAAATGGATTTGGTTGACCTTAAAATGACTAGTACATAGGTAGTAAAATCGCCCAGAGCCAAACCTTTTTGGGTATCTGAACAATGTTAATGTCTGACCCATTGTGCAAGTCACACGAAAGTGTCACAATAAGAATGACACATATCAACCTTTAACCGATTGAGCCAAAGTATGGTGATTCAACTGACAGACGCAAGTGCGTACGTGTGACGGAATACAGGGATCCTCAAAAGAGGGTTTGGCAAAGCACCCAACCGGTAGGCGGTCTGACTCCGCTCCCAAGCCTCTGTTCGACTCCAATACGTGTACTTGGACTTCCATTTGTCAAAATTACTGTTTACCTTATAACGGTACAATCTATTTGAAAGCCATTTGAAATTCATCGCTGTTTACACATACAACGAGGACCGAGGATATGCCAGGTTAAATGATGCGAATCCCCAGCTAACAAAAGCCTTAAGGACAGTCGACAGTCCGGCCGAACATCTCAAAGTCAAACGTTCAAAAATGATGTGTTAGACATTCCATAATACAACCACGAAAAGCCTGAAAAAATACTCGAAACCTCAAATCTTAAAAACGGGCTGTAAGATACCTACTAAAACTGGAATTACTGTTATAGAGCATACGTGATAAAATGCTTGAGGTCAAATCATGGAAGATAGTTTTATAGACTATGGTGAAGTGAACACCCCACGCGCTAATCGGTAGCCTAAAGCAGACTTCCAACCACAGCGACGAATCGTTGAACTGATCATTTGGACGTTCATTTCTTGTACCCCAGCATTCGATCCGATCACCAACTTGCCCTCTCCTCACGCCCCCAAGGAGGAGCGTCGTATGGAAGGTAAGCTTTATTGATTGCTAGTGCTTGATGTGTAAGCTTATAATGGATGTGGAATTACCTGTCTTTTAACTCTAAAAAGTTCAAGTGCGCCGTCATAAAATGAACTTTTAAAAACAAAACTTTAGCTGGATCAGAAAAGAGATGTCAGGTTCTGCAAACTGGTTTTTCTTCCATCACAATCACAGGGCAAATAATGCGGATCGTGCCGCGTGGGCAGTTGCGATTTGGGATATTCTTGAAACCGACTCCAGAAGAGAGTCACCATTAAGCAAGTGACAAAAAAACTCAAAAGAGACCTCACTTGAGAAGACCAAAAGGTTCTAGAGTGCTTCTTCTGTGTATGTTTTAATGGACACGTGCCCATATACATAACAACGATCGGTGGAGTCATCCTGGGGGTTTTCGATATGATTAAGCGCAGACATGAAGAACAGATTTAGCAACTTTCAAGAAAGCAATAACGGGCATCTCAAAGGCCTTTGAACTGTTGTTTTCCACTGTTGTTGTCCACAAATTGGCAGCGGTAAGTTTGTGTGACATTGCATTACTTCAACGAAAAACTAATAGGTTCCTATGTGTTTCAGGTACTCTTTTGAGCCCTCCACCCCTTCACCGGAAGAGCTGTGTCTAAGGTCGTTTGAAAGAATGTACTGATTTTTTTCGAATTATACACATCATTAGGCAAGGAGCACAATTTAAAGAATGGCAATCGTCCTTTCCTCGAACTTTACTTCACCAAGTTGACAACTAACGCTAGAGTAGTAGGTGAATCTTACAAACTAGCCAAAAGCGAATAAAAAAATCCCTGTCTTATTTCGTTTCTTAATCCAATGTCCTTCAGTGGCAGCGTGTCAGAAGTCGTAGTGTGCCTGGCACGGGAAACGAGAAGGAACCAGTAGCTATGCTTATCTATGCTCACGCCTACAACCTCACACATCTAGAGATTTCTCGAGGGCCAGTTGCAAAGCTTAGCTTGTAAATCTTCCGTACCCACCAAACACTTACTTTCAGTTCGCCACACAGAAGGAATCGCTTTCGGAGTTTGATATCCCATAGTCCTCCGAATGCGTGACCAGCGGCCGAGATGCTGTTCCCTGCCTCGAGGAATGGTTGTACATTAGTTGACTTTACAGCTTTGCGGCTACTTCAGTGAAAAAGTCTCCGAATTGCAAGATAACCGGTAGAGTAATAAACTGGAGTCTCCACTCTCAAAGGTCAAGTTCAAACAAACCTCTGGCACGGCGCGAATGTTAGTTCTAGCGGAAAAAGCTATGTACACATCCGCATTGAAACATAGATGACGTACATCGGTTGAGTTGATGATCGGTCACAGAAACAAAACCTCGTGTAGCCAACAGAAAATAATGAACTGGGACAACGTGCATCATTCTGAAGTCGTTGTTTGTCTTCGCGGTTTGTCGTCAAATACAATGTACTAGCACCGTAGCAATTGAAATCAACCACTCACAAATTCAGGAAGAGGAATTAACAAGAAAGAATATTATGGAAAATACTCATTTGGTAACAGAGTACCCCCTCAATGAGGGCTTTTTGCCTCGTGCGACTGCATTCCACTTTCGTTATCTGATTCAAAAGGGAGGCCCTAATTTTTTTGACAAATTTTAACAAAAGGCCCAAGAGTTACTGAAAAACGTCCCTGAATGCAGGGTGTCCCTTTTCAATCAACCATAAATATAGAGTTGTCTGTGTACAATAATTCTTCAGAATAAACAGCTGGAGACTGATTTATTTGCGAGTAGTACCGTAGATCAGTAGGCCAAAAGTACTGGCGAACCACCAGTTGTTCAGTCAAGTCGCTTTTCAAGGGATCTCAATATGGCATACAAACCGACTCAAATGTAGAGTTGTCTGTGTACAATAGCACTTGACGATTGACAGCTGCAGACAGATTTATTTGCGAGCAGTACCGTAGATCAGCACTGGTGAACCACTAGTTGTTCAGTCAAGTTGCTTTTCAAGGGATCTCAATATGGCATACAGAGATTCCAGAGTTTTCTAGGTTTGCCCATTCAGTTGCGCCAAGCGCCGTAAAAAGTGAAGGTTTGCAGTGCAACTGTCAACTGATGAACGACATTATGACTTTCAAAGGCGACATTTTTGTCTGCATCAAGAGAAGTGAGCAGGCACCTTCTGTGTCAATCGGCCCGACCTAGCACAAGAATGCTAATGATTACTGTACGAGAAAGATGTATCCCAATATGACACCATGTGATACAAGATTCTCAGCTACCTCTCTGGAAACCGGGCACCCTTCAGCCTACCCAGGTCCCTCATACTTTACCATCGGGGTGACTAGTAAAACACCAGCAGTCCAAAACAATCAGAAAATCCCAGCCATACTACCTCCTAACACGTACGTCTATTTCAAAAGCACTACTAAATATGGCAAGTAATACCAGTCTAGATAAGACAAACTTCGATAGTTATACATCCAAACCAGGTACATCTGCCATGGGGTTTTACGTCTGGGTGTACAGTTCAGTGGGTGTGCCCGGTTGTGTGCGGTTGATCCCTGAATGTCGAGTAGGTCTGGATGAAAGGAAAATGCCCCACAGATTCAACAAAAGTTGGGTTGAACAACAACAATAACGGATGAGGCCTAAACTTTTGAAAAGACAGAATGGTTAACGGCATTTCAGTTCAGTGGGCCGGTTGTGTGCGGTTGATCCCTGAATGTCGAGTAGGTCTGGATGAAAGGAAAATGCCCCACAGATTCAACAAAAGTTGGGTTGAACAACAACAATAACGGATGAGGCCTAAACTTTTGAAAAGACAGAATGGTTAACGGCATTTCAAAAATTACTGGAAAATACGAACGGCTGTGGTTTACTCAGAATACTATTTGCTTAGCACCAGATACGAAAGAAATGGAATGCCAAATCAAATCTTGAACCCCGAAAGTGGTGCACACGGACAGGGTAAAAAGTGGGAGGAAACTAGATTTTGGCCTCATGGACAGAAAGTGGCCTCCACTGGTCATTCCATGAGACGGCTGCACTGCTGCTTGAAATAATTCTGGCACTAGCCTTCAACTGGTGTATAAGCAACTCTATGCCAGTTCAGTTTGAAGATTTGCTCGGCTGAGTGATGCGCAGGCTGGAATCGCTTGTTATTAACTTAGGTCTGGTTTACCCAATATGAAAGCATACGATGGTTACAATGAATTCATATTTGGTGTTTAGCCGCAGCAGATAGACTTCCCTTGTTGTCCAATTCTGAGAACGAACAACCAAACAGAGCAAAGACTAAGTGAACAAAAAAATAGGGTACGAATGCCGAGATCACGAGAAAGGCAGCAGCACAAGCTGCTTGAATTGGCCAGGTTTTTTAGCGGACTGGACTACATTCTGAAAGAGACAGGCAGTTTTCTTTAGAATATAAAGTGATAAATTCCTCCGAAGAACGAGCACTCAACGACTACACAGAACTGAAGACATAGTCGTTCAACTTCATACGAGATACCTCTCCACCTACAGTTTTCCCTCGTTCTAACTTAATGAGCTGCAATTTACAACTCACGTGGCAATGACCAGTTCGGCAAATTAGGAAGACTGTGAAATTTGGTTGGTTGTGTTATCCGAATAAACACCTGGCTGCTCCAAAATCGTCAAGCCCTGTTTTCGGGGAAGCCAGTACACGTTCCATTTAGACATTCTCAACTCAGTTTAGCGATCTGTTCGTGGATGGTTTGGCTCAGTACATGATAGAGCAGCCTATTAAGTAAATAGATCAACTGCGCTGTTTCTGTTATATTTTCTCTGCTTTTAGGTACGTCCAAGAAGGGAGATTCGATTAACGCTGTCACCATCCAAATGGCTAATAACTCCATCAATGCCACCGATGGTTGGTTACGACATCACAGTGGACGCGGCCGTGGATTATACAGTTCTCAAAGAGGTAATCTATTCTTGTGATTCTAATGGGGCCAGTTCTTGTTGACTCAAATGTGGAGAGTAAATAAATACAGTGCCGTCAGAGCCAGTATTCTTCAGCACCACTCAATCATAAAAGGAACTGTTTCAGCTGCCCATTCATCGATTTCAGGACACAAGCTGACTCAAAACTTGAAGCTATGTGTATGCATTTCACTGTCAGGATTTGTCACTCATTCTCCCTCAAGGCTGTCTTGAAGTTATATGGATGAAATTTCTTTGATATACCGCTAGTTAGTGCTTCTTAACACGAGATAGATAGAACACGCATTCGACAGGATAAAAAGATGCTTCGAAGTCCGCACCGAACAAGTTTGAAATCAAAGATCAATGCGTATTAAATGAACCAAACAACTTAACCTAGCAAATCTCAGTTTCTACTTTAGTATTTCCGATTTTTCACCTTACTGTTTCATCGCGAACACGCCACAGTCCCAGCAGCCTANTAATTGCGAAGCTCGGCTTGTAAATCTTCCGTACTCACCAAGCACTTACTTTCAGTTCACCACACAGAAGGAATCGCTTTCAGAGTTTGATATCACATAGTCCTCCGAATACGTGGCCAGCGGCCGAGCTGCGATCGCTGTTCCCTGCCTCGAGGAATAGCTGCATACCAGGAAAACTTTACAGGTTTGCAGCTACCTCAGTGGAAATGTCTCCGAATTGCAAGATGACCGGTTGCTGTTTAAAGGTGGAGTATTAGGCTGGTGCCTCCACTCTAAAAGGTCAAGTTTAAACAAACCCCTGACACAACTCGAATGTTAGTTCTGGCGGTTATACACACATCCGCATTGAAACATAGATGACGTACATCGGTTGAGTTGATGATCGGTCACAGAAACAAAATCTGGTGTGGCCAACCGAAAATAACGAACTGAGACAACGTGCATCATTCTGAAGTGGTTCTTGTCTTTATGATTCGTCGTCAAATACAATGTACTAGCACTGTAACAAACTGAAATCAACCACTCACAAATTCAAGAAGAGGAATTAACAAGAGAATATTATGGAAAATACGCATTTGGTAACAGAGTACCCCTCAATGAGGTCTTTTTGCCTCGTGCGACCTCATTTCACATTCAAGGTAATTCAAGGTTTAATGGTCTAAAAAGCAGTTAATTTTACAACGACCATAGGATGAACGTATATATACAAAGGGACACAGAAATATACGTAATGTTTGCTGAGTATCACATGGGGTTAAACAGTTCCAGGTTCGGTTTGGACATAAGATATGCATCTAAATTGTTCTTGAAAATGGTTAAACTCGGCGAATGTACAACATTGGGAGGTAGGCAGTTCAAAAAGAAACATACTCGGACCGCAAAAAAGTTCCGTCGACGGTTCACCCTCGAGTGAGGTACCGCGAGCGAAAAGTCATGCCT
>NW_008751916.1:451566-468856 GCF_000715545.1 Opisthorchis viverrini | reverse complement strand
GCATTCGACAGGATAAAAAGATGCTTCGAAGTCCGCACCGAACAAGTTTGAAATCAAAGATCAATGCGTATTAAATGAACCAAACAACTTAACCTAGCAAATCTCAGTTTCTACTTTAGTATTTCCGATTTTTCACCTTACTGTTTCATCGCGAACACGCCACAGTCCCAGCAGCCTAATAAGGTGTCGGTTGCTAAATGTTCGCAAGCAAAATACAGGTTGCGATGCATTTCAGGGAAGCTTTTTTCTACCGATTAGGGTCTATGTCTAATTGAACACGAATACCGGAGATGGTGAACAAAGCAGGTGCTGCAACGCGACCTTGGAACCAGTTAACTCTAAGACCAAAGCTTAGTCCTGAATCCGTTAGAACGATCTCCGGATGACCCTGAGATACTGAAGTTTTCCTCTATTTGACGCTGAGTTTAGATTACATTGGATGAGATTCTGAGGGTATCTAAAAAAACATCAAGGTTGACAGGAAACTAGGAACCACGTCGACAGAAGTGAACCAACCACCAACGAAATCAATCACCCAAATTTTGATAGGAGTCGCACTATGTTTACACCCAGAGATAAGCCCAGTCGAAGGTTACCGAGCAGTTTGTTTAAAACAACAATGTCAAGAGTATCCTATTTTCTGTGAATTCTGCTGTTGGATGGCATACATTAACCCCAGGAGACAGTCCATCCCCTGGTGAGATCAAATTCATTCTTCATGGAGGAATACTGTGATAGTTAAAATCCCAAGCCCACAACTTTGCACTTATCGGGCCCTCTCGGGGAAGGCATGTTTAACAGTAGCCCGGTTGGATTAAAAGTCTCGCTTGATATCTTAATTGCTTCCGAGTTCATTAGCATAACCAACATGTGAGGCCTATCCAAAATTGTCTGTAAAGCTGGCACGTGTTCATGTAGGGTTAATGAAACATGCAGAATACTTTCCAGTCTGTGCAACATCCCTCCAAGATTTTGTTCCTCTACATGCCACATTTCCAACGGTGCACAATAAGAGGTGATATTGATGCCGGATAAGTAACAGTCACCCTTCGAAACCAAAATACGACCACGTGAAAAGGGTTGACCTAGATATTGTAATTCCTGTGGTTAACTCCGTTAAACTGCGGGCAGGCTTACATTCAGCATGCTCTCTCACCTAAGCGCCGAGAATGGGAGTGCATGGTATTAGTGAGGTACAATACGATTGAAGTCACCCTTTAGGAGCATAGCTGTCGTTCAGGTGGAAACACCACGGCCTAAACACTTCCGGGTTGTCCAAGTCTACACAGGGCCGGTCGAAAAGCCAGGATTGGGTTCCAACCATGGACTTACCTGTCGGTAGCTGAGCCCCTTAACCGCTGGGTTGTAACGAGCTCAAATAATAGGTAAAATACTACGCTACCGCTACTCAGAAGAAATGGAGTTCACCCCATTCAAAATGATTATGCCTTCAAATAACTCCAGCGAAACCCGTACATCTACCCAGCGAAACAAACTACGAAAGGTTCGGCAGCTGCAAAACAGTCCGTCTCATATCCTAACTACTTTCCCGTACGACCAGAGAAGATGACACCCGAACCTCCAGCTAAACTGAACCAGAAGTAAAAATGTGTGCAGCACACAAAACGCAAACAGAAAGTAGAAAGCCTTAAGATATCAACTTGCAATCGAGCACAGCGAGTCCTTCTGCAGGAATCTTGAGATTGTCCATTCCGTTGCGAGAAGTTCGATGAGACCAGTTGAGGCAGTCTTTGTGTCAGTGGACGCAGACCGTATGCGAAAGCAACAGATTTAATGCCCAACGAATATCTTACTCCAAGAGTCACCCACAAATCCATTCAGTAACTTAAGACTGTCGTCTACCGTTTGGCAACCCTAACACAAACTTATTTGTTTCTTCAGTACACCGCAACCCCATCACTGGTGAAGGTATGAAAGAAGAGGATTACTCTGACAGCGTGACGTTTTCTAGGCAGTATGTCCTCAAGAATCGACAAAGACGGCTCAGTCACACCCAATCACCACAGAGAATTCAACAACCAGACAGCGAAAAGGTGGTCAACAAACCAATCCCTAGAACCCAACAGACCACACGAATGCTAGAACCGAAAAAACGATTACCTGTGGAAAGAACTGACAGGAAACCGAATCCTACAGAAACAACGGATAGAACAGTCGATAAGACTCCAGGTAAGTTGGTATGCTCGCAACAGCCTATTCATCAATCATGTGAAACGCCAACCAGTCACATCAGTTTTTATACCACGGGGGGTATTTTAGGACGAATGTCCTATAATGTGATTACCTGATTTTGACATAAATGGCAAAACAGGAAACTGGCAGATGTAGCATTTTATCAGCATTGATCAACCGGTAAGAACTATTCTAATGAGAGTTTTCGCTTCCACTTTGTTTCAAACAGAGAAGAAAGTAGTTCGACCTAAACGCATGCCAACGCAACCAACGGCAGTGACCGAAAATGGAGCAAACGAGAATGGAGAACTTAAGGTTCAGACACCACCTAACCAGACTGAGGTGGAACCAGCGCAGCCGTTTGAGATATCTGAGCCAGCCGGTCTGGTAGAAGAAGTACACAAGCCAGAAATGGTTGGCAACCATGAGGAGCAATCGGCAGCACCAGCACAAAGCGTCGTACATGCAGAACAAGACGAACCAGATTCTCAACATGATGACGTATTCGACACCGAAAGTAGTTCTTAATGCGATCTATTCTTTATAATCCTACAAAAGAGGAGCATTCTCATACACATTTCTATGATTAAGAGGATATGTCTAGAAGCCTCTATTCGCGATTTCGCTGTCCAGTATTGTTCTCCATGGTATCACAGTGACTTGGTGACGGACTGCAAAAAAGCATGAACAATGCTGGAAGTTTTGATGTTTTGAAATTTTAAACATGAGAATGGCTTATTATTTACAGATCAAGTGGTTCTACTCGTTAGTCTTCTGTGCAGCTTGTTTCGCCGACTAGACAGCCATACACACTTTGTCTTACCTGAAAACAAGTCTCATAAATAGCACAGGAAACCCATGTTCATTTATTTCGAAGAAAAAACATTCAAACATGAAACTTGGCGGACAGATGCTTGCAAGAATTATTAGATATATTGTACCGGGCAGACTAATGGTGAAATGGCAATAGGTTGCAATGGAACTAGCAAAAAGACCGTTTTATTAAACAATCATGTTCTTTCCACGGTGCTGCGACTCATGAGCACTGGGTCTGTTCTCAGGACCGTAGACTGCATGAATTGCATCTAAAACAAAAGAACGAGATGAGAATAAACGGAAAATTTGAACGTGCACCAGTGAGAGACGTTCACACACTCATTACACCTCAGTGTATTGTAAACGAATCGAGGACAGACGCAAAAAGTCCTCTCCATAAACGACAGACACTAAAAGTCCAAGTAATTGTAAACGATCCACAGCATCTACCCTCAAATCTTGTCCGATTGCTTCGGTGTCTGTCTTCTGGAACAAGCGGAAAAGGTTCAAAACTATCTTGGATTGTCTTGGTTCCACTCATGAAACTACCAATTCATGTGAACCACAAGAAAACCATATAGCAGCGTGTGGTTGGAGATGTTCCGCTATTTTTTATTTGGGAGAGGTAACTGTCCAGAACGCAGACAGGGTTTCCATCACGAGATATCACCAAAAGACCATATCAATATGAAGTCAGGGGTACCTCACACGGAACAACTCTCCGAAAGGGACTAACACGGGGAAGGGAAGCAAAGTTGTTCCCGGGAGCGATCTCTCTTTAGATCACGTAATGGTTTGCGGCCAACGAATGAAACAGCCTCTTCTATTAGAAACGGAAGCCTAGTATTGAGGGGAAGACGTTTGTGTCGCAGTAGTGTTAGGAGACAAGGAATAATAGGAGTTGATCAATTTACAAGAGCACTTGTTCCACATCATTCCAAAAACGATCTTTAGGTGAGTGTAGTAACCTGCCCTAAATCGTCAACTGAGCAGTAGGGCTCTTACGCTCAGGAACAGTCCATAGTCACGAAATCATTATAAGCTAGTTCTACAGTTAAATTCTACTGTCTTACACTCTATCAACCAAACAAGGCTAGCCATGTGGTTTTTGCTTCTTCGACAAATGTCCCGAAGCTTCCATGAAGTTTAATTATAAGTAAATTGTCACGCCTACTCCTGCCTTTTCACAGTCCTCAAAGATAGCATGGACTTGAAGATTACATAAGCGATATCTCGAAGAAGTAGTAGATCCTAAAAAGGCCTTTTCAGGGTCGGTCAATCCTGTTTCGTGTGAAAAATCAAATTATTACTCACCATTCGTAAGGTAATTATCGACGTCTTTTCGTCTGACCGTAAATTAACTGGCGTACGCCCCACTGTTAAATAGTTAGCCCACATGATTTCCTGCCTGCGTGTGTGTGTGTGTTGTAATTATCGTGGTCTGAGGTTTGGTGGTAATAAATCAGTCTCAAGATCCGTACAGGACAGCAGTCGGAGCCAGTCCCTACACTCAGTAACTTTCGTAGTAAGTATCGGATCAAATATTCTGTTCGACAGATATGTTACCGCAAATTAGCAGGCAGATAACAAATAACGCTACACAGCTATGGATCAAAAGTGCAAGGGTCCATGGCAGGAAGCCAGGAAACCCGTGTGAAATGGAGATACGTTCAAACTTCGCCTTTTCAATGGAAACAGAATAAAACAGTGGTTGAAAAACTGAAGATGGGTTGAGGTAAACTATCCTGTGGCAAAGTACAAGAATTGGTGGGCCAAAATAAAGTTGCAAACCGAATTGCGTGTTGCATGGAGAGAGGCGTCTTGGCTGGGGAGATGACTGGTTTTCCGATTGAAAGAATGACGGTGGCGATCTACAGACTTCTGCAGCCTATGGCTTCGCTGTTCCCCGCCTGCCTAAGCCATTCAAACTGTCAAACGAGTGACACCTTGCCGATGACTATCTCCTACTAACTGCGAATGGAGATATCATTAGGGTAAAGACACACCGCAGCCATCCACACGGCGAATGACGGGCTATCCGTTACTCATCCGTTTGCAGGTGACAATGTGACTAGGCATGCCACGCTAACGGTCGTCCTCATAGCAGACACAAAGCAAACAAATAACCGTGCTTACAAACCTTAAACTAACAACCTATTTCGACCTATAACATGTATCATCATTAAGTTGGGAAACCCAGTGGTTGGGTGTCAGTCATGTCTGTGACAGATGACGAGTGGGTTGCTTAGCACCTCAAAAACTTGAAACGTAGAACCCTACAGTCCCTATCAGGAGGTATAGAAAGTTTCCCGCCGGTGTTTCCACCGCTCTCAAAATTAGGGGCATCAAACACCCACAAAAAAACTACGGAAATGCAGATCGAGCTGATCACTATAGTGTCAGTTATTAATTCGTACGGATGGTACAGTGGTCCTCACCACCGTGTTTCTATTGCACTTATGGGTTCGTCGTCTGGTTTGATGGAGAGCCTATGTGAGTGCAAAAACCGTAGATGTCATGCTCCAATTACGCCAAACAGAAAGGCAAATACCACATTCAGTGATGAGGAAAGTTCCCATAATTTTGGCTCAATAATGTCGACAAATTTAAAAATTTGCAGGACATATGAAGCGCATGAGCAAACACCGAAGTTCTCTCAATGCTACGTGACCACTTTGATGACCCAGACGCTGGAGCTGAAAGCAGTAAAACAAGGAAAATGCGACTGAGCAAACATTGAATAAACCTTACACTCTGATTATGTGGATCCCACCTCGATTTGGTATCAATAAAATGTACCAAAATATGAGTGTGGCCACCTAGTGTTGTCAGCTCCTAGTAGTAAGAATGTAGAGTCAGTTCGGCACAAAATGACTTGACAGCACTAGTAAATTTGGGGAAACGGACTGAATCGAGTGAAATTTGGAAATGGGATCGAAAGTCGGTTAATTGAGGTTCTAGTGTATTTAAGTGGGACATCGGTTCCTTAGAATCGGTACCAGGCTAAAAACAACATAGTAAAATCCTGATGCGTTCCCAATCAAATAAAATTACAAAGTGTAAACCCCGAAGTCAGGAAATCCCTGAGGAATTTTTCTCAGATCTGTTGAGGAACGGCTTCCAGAACTATCGCATGATATGACAGAACGATCCGCGTGCCAGCAAAATGGATAGTAAGAATTAGGGCAGGTCACTCACTTAAGGCTGGCCATGAGATGTTGAGCACCGAAGGCCACAAGGCCGAGAAACATAGGTAAAAGGCCAAGCAAACTGACCCCACCAAGTTTCCGTTTTTCTGGATCTACAAAATAAATCAAAGTAATCCTTTACAGTCCTGCGAAGGTTCAACCAAACTGCGGCTACCAACAAGATATATAAAAAAATATGATGAACAGTGCTTACTAATGAATACATTAATACATTCCAGATAATCGAACAAAAGAGCGAAATAAGCGGTGCATGTGGAAAGAAACAACATAAAGGACATTTGGTAGCGAATGATTCGCCTTACACCAACAAACGAATCTGATTACACAGGCGGTCCAAATACAAGGCTAACGCTGAGGTCCATTCGGACAACCCAAATTGGGGTTCTGACATTCAGTATGTCAAGGTAACTGGATGGTTTATTTTTTGTCTCTGAACTAAGGACGTGTTCTGTGATTCTGACACTCCTGTTAGTTTATTTCAGGGTGACTTCTTCAACTAGACCAGGTACTCCATTCTAAATATCGCCAACGATGAACTTACGATGGGGTCCCAGAACGGCTGCAGATGCAAAGAAATCTTAGAGAATGCCTCCACTTGTTTCGCGAAATGCCAACACATAAAGAATGCAAAATTCGTCCAATGTCCGAAATTCCGTCCAAAGGTTTCTGGCCCGAGGCCGCATTAAGTATGTGCCCACTCTTAATGCAAAACATTGAACTTCAGGGCTTTCATCTAACGCAATGCTGTGATCGCACGCAAGACAGTTACTGGTCGCTCTGACGCTTCCATCCAGTCTTGGTTCAACAAGCTGGAGCAGTTTGAAGAAAAACCTCTAACCGTCTGTGCACCAAGTGCTCAGAACAGCAATCCAATCAGAGTCCCCAAATATGGTAACCTCGTCTGTTTCTCCAGAGTCGTGATTGGCCGATAAATCTGCCCCTGAAATAACATAAACCATATGGACCTAGCAATTTACATACAGCCATTCTCACTCGGCCGACTACGCTTGTTCAGGAAATCCGAAGCGAAAAGTGTACCCAAATGTTTGCAGTTTCAACAATCTCCCTGCCAAAAAGGATGGTCGTTAATCTGGCATCAACAACTGAGTATTATCTTCGAATGAATAGCTTTCAAACGGTCTGCAGCCACCATTATCTTAAATTGACCCCACATTAACAGCTACAAATCCATGAGAAGCAGTTCGTTCTTTGAGGAGTCAGAAGGCTACATAGAGTGACTAGCCGCATGAAGCTAGATACCATTCTGATACCACTCTGGAACTATAAGAGTCGAATGTACAAAATGTTTGTCGCGTCATTGAAATCCGGCTAGTGAACACGTCATTCCTAATTAGTTGATCCCTGCGATCCATCGCCCATGCAACATCACAGCCCTTACTTTAGCACGCAGGTGCGACCCTCATGATTCAGCGGCACGCCGTTTTGACGCCAAAAGTGACGCAAATTAGCAAACGTGATTCGAACCCTTGAGATTCGTACACTGTCATTATCAGGTGCATTTCTGTCAAAGCTAATGCAGTTATCGAGGTATGTGAGATTCCCCAGAACCTCCAGTGATTTTCCTTGAATTGTGAGGAGTATGTCCAGGCACTGTACGTTCTGAAGCACGACCTTGCACTTTGAAAGTATTAGGCGCATGCCGAAATATGGCATGACGGTAGTCAGTCTAGTAAACGGGGCTTTTGCTTCTCCGTGGTCTTCGAAGATGAAGTCAATGTCGTCTGCGTACTCCAGATCGACAAGTTTCTCACCAGCAACAATCTGAACACCGCGGTTTCTCAGAACTTCGAGCGTTCGTCTTAATATTCCCACAAAAACAATGCTGAACAAGAATGTAGAGTGCGCATCATTGTCTGACATCACTCTTGGCAGGGACGTTTTCGGAGGGATCACCGTACACATTCACACACCCCAAAATATGTGAATATATATATATATATACAGATTATGCTCACAAAAATCATTCGGTTGTAGCACCCTTTTGGCGCCTAACTGCCAGGCCACCCGGAGGCAAGAGGGGCAGGATAATGTCAGGTTGCCCAAGCCTAGATAGATGAAGCAGAGGTTGGGTTCGAACCAGTCAGTAAATTTGTGATTTAACCACTGAGCCAGCTCCTTCTAGTCAACGATTTCGCAAGGAGGTAACCAGAAGACGGGTGTCTGATTATGCAGCAGGCACTTAAATCGCGGAAAACACTCTGCGCCAACAACTGTGGTGGCTCCGCCATGTGCTACACATGTCGAAACACCGTCTACGGAGACAAGTATTGTTCTCTGTGCCTACTTCAAAATGGAAGAAACCACGAGACGGACAACATATGACTTGGCAGGATGTAAGACAGATTGTAAGACAGAATGTAAGCACCTCAGAATGCTGGCCAGAATCCAGCATCAGATCTCTTCCCTCAACCGTGTTTATGTATGCATAAAGGAGGACGCTTTGTTGGCGGGGTAGGATGCTGCATAATCCGTTCTGTACAACCATTTGCCCTATCACCCAACGATCTCCCGCTTTAGTCAGCAGGTTGCACACATTACAGACAGTGTTCTTACGTTAATATTCTTAACGATACGCCCGGAAGGGAAAACTATTAAAGCTAGAACCACTGCACAATTTGTACACGGCTTAGAGTTGGAAAACAAGGCCCTAAGAAATACTTACCACCAGTTGAGTACCCTCTGAAGTACAGTATTCGTCCAAGTAAGTAGACGACACCACAGACTGCAAACGATCGCTAACACAGTTGGAATTATGTAAAATGCAATTACCGGATATCGCAAACCACCGATGAATAGGGTCATTAAGAACGATGGCAACATTTCAAGGCTAAGAATGGGGTCACACAAAAAACAACCTACTAATTTTGATGTGCACGTTGAATGCAATTGAACAGATTGTTCGTGGGGTGGTAGAGCATTGGGTACTAGACTACAGTTAGCTGTCTGAGGAGTAGATACTTGAACGTTGTGCTCCTTGCGGGCTTTCATAACTCGCATGGTGAAATACGCATTCAAAGCCAGGGAACCAGCTCCAACTAGAACAACTCCGCCATAATAACGTGGAATGCATATAGGCAAGCTGGAAAGTGGCGGTGCTAAAACCCGAGACAACGTCATTTTCAGGCGTGACGATGTGGAATCAGCGCTCAGCTCGACTGGACAAGCGCACAGTGCTCCAAATGTTGAACCCTCATTGGTCAAAAGTTCCGTCACTGAAATACGGTAGGCAAGCTTCCTGATCCGGCCTCTATGAACAAAATTACTTTATAAGATGGAATATATGTTTATGATGGCTGAAGGTGAAGCGACAAGAGAAAGCCCGAGGACTACACTAGGGTGTCCATTGGACTGGTATTAGGTATCTTTCTTGTTTAGGCGATAACATCAGGGGAACTAAAAGCCTTAGAGTGAGAAGGATGCTCATCAGTACATCCAAATTGTCCTGTCTGGAAAATGGAAAAGTCGAGTGTAATCGTGCAACTCTGTAAGACGAAGGCCGCATGAGACAGAACACCTGAAAATCGGTCGGTCAGAAGGCCAACTCAGACGGAAGAATTCAGGCGGATTTAGGAGGATGAGCGTGGTACTTCAAAGCATCCATGACATGGGGTTGTATACTACAAACTTGGTGATCCGACGCCTTGGTGCGACGATAGCAATAATGACTGCGCTTGTGTAAGCTCACCAGGCAGTAGTGTGCAGTATGCACACTTAAGCAGCACCTTTGTAAACACCTGACCAAGGCCGACCAATCAGCCTGGAGTAGGCCAACATCTATAAATGAGGGGACCACCAACAATGAAGGTACTAAAAGCCCTTGGTGAATTTTTCCATATTATGATACTCCATGCTCTTCTTATTCGTTCTTCTTGCCATGGTGCCCTAATCGCCTGTTAGTTAACTCATCTGATGGAAATCCGAGGAACCGCGACAGTTTGTTGTACTCCCCCACCGCATTTCCTAGTGAGGAGTGATCTTCTGTGTAGCCCTTAACTTGGCTCCAGCGATAACCTATTGTACTCTCTGTGCAATCCATACTTTGATCAATGAGTCCAGTCATCCGTGGCCTTTCAAATTTCATACAGGACACCCGTACATCGGTCATCGATTTAAATGGCTACGAGTACGCCAAGTTGTTTTTCAACGTTGCAAACATAAAGCCCTATCGATTGTTTAGCCTTAGTTGCCTTAGTTGCTAGACTAACCGCTCCTCCAGATCTGCAGTTAAACGTGGCAGAAGGGAATACAAGATTTAATCGCAAGCCACCCTGCTCTGTCTTTTTGAGCATGCAGATATATCGCCGCATCACGACCTCTCGTTGGCTTGGAAGTCGACTGCTAGTGATATTCTTGCGTTTAAAAGGTAAAACCTATCCCCGCGTGCAGTTTGCAGTACGAAAATGTATCCGCGCAGCGATTGGGTGCAATTACCCAAGCCCGAATATTTGCCCCTAAGTGATGATTAATTCCAAGCAGTTTGATGGTGACTATCAATTTGGGCAAACATTGCCAACCGGGTTGCAAACTGATGGGACCGTAGAGCTCCAACGCGACCAAACTCACCTGCATATTCATCCGCATGCCAATTCGGTACCGACTGGAGAACCATCTAAAATCCAGCTGACTCCGTTTTCTGATGGGCCAACTCGGGGCCTGGCATAGATTTTTCGCCACCGTTAGCTCTCCAAAGGTACTAGCGGATGTTTAGAGTGTTGGTCAACCTTCTTCATTGCACGCTCGACTTCTGATCCATTTTGTGGGTGTTTCGTCGCCAGTGCCTCATCACACTGCGGAGTTGGCGCTTGTCTTTTGGCTCAGTAAGAGTAAGCCTTTATTTCTGTGTAATTACGTATCAATAATGGTTAGTAGAACCATAATTGGTTCTTTCCGCTTCAAAAAACTTCATTGGCAATCGATTAACCGGTTGTCAACCGGGGCTACAGCAAGCAGTGCCCCGCCATGTTTGCGTGGCGTAATGTAGTGCTGATGCATGAGTTTATAGGACCAGGCAGAAGGAAAAATAACGAAGCGGTATGCGCTGGGCCTCCTTTCCTTGAGCTTGTGAAAGTGCACAAACACGACAAACCAAACTCGCAACTGGACCCTAGGAATACCAATACACATTACTTTTTAAGTCGCAGCAGCGTAAACAAAAGTAGCAGTTCCATCGAGGAATTTTGAGGGTAGAGGCAAATAAGCCCACGCGAAAGTCAATAGCATAACTTAACCCGTTGAAGAGTGCCGCCGGGAGATATCGATGTCTTGAGAATGACAGTGTTTTATCGTCTAATAATTCATAGTTACTAGTTTCAGTATCTAACACGCTATCCTGCAACCACCCAGTCTGGAGCATTTATTTGAGTCAGCGAAGCCTCTTGGTCGTCTGTCACGCCCAGTTGGTAAAAGGCCGTTTTGCAATACGAATGGGTGTACTGCAAAGGCAGCCGGCAAGCTGCGAGTCAAGCGGAAAGTCGGCAAATCTGAAGAAGCTAGGTTGACATGTCGCCAAACAACAAACCTTCCGCGAAGCACCGGCTGCCCAGTGCTTTTTGTCTAAGGAGGCAGGTAACCATCTCCCAGTCACCATTTATTATCTTGAACACAAACATAAGGTTTTTAAGTTTTTTACGACCGTCTTTTGGTAATTCGGTGGCTAACCAAAGGGGAATTGGGCGCCTGCAGGGCTTTGCTAAACTATGGAACCTCCTCGTGCGAAGTGCGACGGCCTGTGGCCGATGAATTCGGCAATTCCTTCGAGGTTCCGACCATCTCTGTTGAGCAAGCGAAGCGTTGTTGGGCTTTATTTTTGCGGATGCCACGAGTATGTTACTGGCAAAACTTTAGGAAACCGTGCCCTTGCTTGTGTTGTAGTCATGGGATGGTCACCAATGTCACATGTTTCTCCGGATGGCAGCAGATAGTGCTGATTCAACTCTTCCCAGATATATTAAACGTAGAGGGAAATAGCACGACAAACCGTTCTGGGTAAGCTCTTTGTAATCCGCATGCAGCTTCAAGCATACACGTCCCCGAACAAAGATGGAATGAGTAGCTGGTATGCGGTTAGGGATGTCTTCCTAGAAAGCGAACAGTTTGCTTCCCTGTGCGAGCATCATTGAGTGACGATTTTTGACATGAACGATTTGGCGGCACAAATGAGGGTATCGAAATTAGTGTTTCGCTGCGTTGAAATGCGTTCCCGTTGGAAAAGCCATCGGAGAGCTCGTGTATATCATGTAAAATCCATGAATTTTGGTAACAGACACACTGAAAACAGCCGACACATAATCCGCCGTATGGCTTGTCTGGCCAATGTCATGCGATAGACTTTGTGTTTATCCCAATACCAGCAATATCTGCAGCTGTGACGCTTTACAAACGCACGAATTGTCTTTTACCTTAGGGCCCACTGGTTGTGTATAACCCGCAAGTGGGTTGTTCACGCGCAATCCGAGATGATCCATTCTGGTAATGCAAACAACGGCCGTCTGAAGAACACCAACGGTCACCTGAAAAACCGGTTATCCTGTTTCAGACAAGCTGGGGCATGTCATGTGGATGGTGTCCCTGCACGCCGGATGGCTCAAGCGAGAATGGGAGATGCATAAGTCATACCACTGTGACTGATGGCTACTTTCTGAACGTTTCCTGTTGAATGACTACGCATAAATGTTCCCTCGTTTTGAGGAACTTGGGACCACGACCATCAAGACTGCACGCACTATCACAGCGTTGGAACAAACAAGGTGAGGTTGATTTATGTTAGCTAACTTATAGTCTCTGATGCAAACATCCAGGTGCTCCCTGCGCCGGAGAATGCACATGCCCATTCAGCAGGCAGTTTCTCTCCCTTGACTCGATTTCTCCTCTGTATTTAGACACCCGTTGGGTCAAGTCAATAAGGACCAATTTTTTGTGGACCTTTTCTCAGGTTGCCTCTATCTTCACCAAAAGTGGCTGTCGGAATACAACTTACCGCAACGAGGTGTACCCCTGACATCTGTTCCCAAGTTTCCACTGGCAGCACTCGACGGCATAGGTAAACAAATGAGGCAGGTGTTGGGCAGCCATCAGGGGATGGAACACACGAGGTCTACGGCAGTTGTTAAGCAGTTGCATGTCCCGGAGCTAATCCTACTGCGCCAAGCCTCGACATCTGAAACTGCCGACCTGCCGTGGGTGGCAAATAATAATAATAATAATAATGTTTATTCCCGACTTGTGGGTGGCATACCGTCTGACATGATCATGCGTATTCAGTCAGAATGGGGAATGACTGGGGGATTTGCGGGTAGTGGGGATTCCGCGAAAAGGGGACAATGTCATGAACAGCGAAAAGCATTCGATAAAATAATAATAATATGTTTCTTTCGCAACTTGTAGAGAACAATGGGCACGAGGTCCGACTAACTCAAAGACTCAACCCGCTGACATGAACTAAAACAGAAAACCATTGCTGGCCACGAGTGGCCTTTGGAGGTTGGGTTTAAGTTACATCGGCTGACCATTCCGCAACGGACTTCGGTGAAGTTCCTCAAGACTCCGTCTTAGGATCGGTCTGATCTGCGAATCCAATGCGCTTTCATGTCTAGGTTTGCCTTGCGTGGACCACGCAGTGTATTGGAGTTGCAAGTCCAGATAGCTTCAAAAGAGTACTGAAGCTGCAAAACAGCGGCTATTGGGCTAGTGCCTTCTACCTAATCGCGGAGAATACTCAGCGAGTACTTCTGGACCAGGCTTCCGAGATTTGGGCACGAACCTTATTAGGAAAACATTTTTCTCATTCCGGGCGGGCCACGTATGGAACAACCCTCCACTAACAAGCTCAAGTAAAACCAACTTCAGATGTTTTTATTGGTTCTTTGCTTTGGTAATATCCGCTATAAAAACTGGGAGATGGGACCTACACATTTTTTTCCGGATAATAAGTGAACGGAAGCCGCTGAACAACTGGGGCCAGTTAGACCTGGAAAGCTTGGGTGGAGCCAGTTCTCTGCGCATCAGTGCGCATGCTGGGTTACGACCTCAATACATGATAGCTTGAAAAGTGTCATCACCATTAGCAGTAATACATCAATGATGCATATTGGTGCCTTAGTCCTTTACCCACGCATGCCAGCTTTCTAGGAATTTTTTTTCGGAGATTGATACTTGACACTGCAGCGCAGTCCTGGTATCCGGATTGAAGTAAGCTCGAGATGATTAAGTGTTTAAGGCAAGAAATTACTGGCCAGAAGATCCGTTATTCGAATCCAACTCGTGTATCCCAACTGCTCCTGTTTGGGTTTGAGCAACCAGGCAGTGTTTCACCCCTAATGCCTTATTAGGTTGGCATGGGAACTAGGCACACAATGGGTTGCAGCTAAGCGGCTAGATATTGTAGATGCCGTGAGCTTAGTTGTACCTGGATCCCGTATTCTGGTTTCGGAAATAAAATGGACGTTCGTCAACAAAATACATGCTGATCAGCTCACGCGGTGAAGGCAGCGAGATAAGAAAGTGAGAAATGAAAATTGAATGCGAAATGGCCGGTGTGAACGATAGTTTTGCAATCAGTCATTTTCCCGGACCAGCTGGATACAGACGGGGCAGGTAGAACGGTAATTTAGAAGCGGGAAAGAAGAAGAGTTGAAAATGATAAATATGCTAAAATAAAAGGCGTCAATGGTCGCGTCCATTCGTTCATCGAGAAAAAGACTACGATCTCCGTAAAAACTGGCCTGTTCTATCTAGACGCATCGAGCTATTTCAGATGTTTGCGCGCTGATATCCGCTCCATGTGGTACTGCTTCATTTTAATGAACGTGTGAGTAAAGTACACCAAGTGATAAATCCGAGTGGTTTGAGATGAAACTCATTGGATTAAGATGTTTGGAAGCGTGCACTTTGCGCCACCCTTATCTGTTATCACCATCATCGGCGGCACAACACCATTGTTCAAACTTGATAGATCGCTGCCTTTCAGCCATAATTTATTTGAGGGCTATATTGCGAAGAAAACGGTAGGTGTTCTCGGAGAATGAACAATAATTCTCTCCGGAGACCAGCGCCCACAATAAACAAAAATCACGTCAATTGGAAGAATTTTGCTCGTGCGGGCTGCAGATCCAGCGAACGCATACTTGATTGGTCAGAATTTCAGCCAATCTGGATCGAGTATCCTTAGCTCAACCTTCTCGGGTTCTTACGGGCATTCCGGCGTGGTCACTCGGGCTATTCTGCGGTGACCCTATAAATATGGTTGTGAAACTCTTCCTGTCACCATAAAAGGGTGTCTTTTGATATACCATGGTGGGTGGAGCAGGAATCCAAGAACCGGCACAGAGTTGCACGACCGTCCAGAAGGCACTACAACTGGCGACGACATGAATACACGATGTCAATTTCGGCAGAACAGCTCCGAGTAATTCTACTGCAACAGTAGAAGCACACGCGATTTTCGTTCAATCTCTGATGCACAGTATGTCGGTGAATGTGACAAAAACAGTTGGGTCTCTGTCTTCCTCTAAAGATGCGGCTGCAGGCTCGCCTACTGAATTCAACTTCGATACCGAATATGGACGAACTTTCGAAAGTTCGTTCAAGGAATATGGGGACGCCATTGTCCCTACTGGAACCGCAGGTGAGTTAGTGTAGTCGAAAGCGTAGCAAAAAAAGAAGTCTGCAGAGAGATCGTGCAAGCATCGATCCGGCAAAGGGCGCAAGCAGGGGCCATTACCGCTACATTCAGAACGAAATCAACCATTTGGCGTAAACTCGACACCGTATGCATGGCACACCGGTTACTCTCTAATTTGATGCCGGTTCTGACCTCACTCTGATTCCAAACTGAACCTGCAGATCCAATAACCAGAAAACACGGTTATTTGACGGTTATGGTGGTGCAACTAATCACCTGTTAACCACCGAAGGTGGTTATTTGACAATTATATAACCGTATTATAACCGGAAAACTCGGTTATTTTGGACTGCTTGTGCTTCTAGGGTGGGACATGATTGGAAAGCCACCAGTGAAACACCAAATGCACTACTTGTAATGCGTCTGGTACCTAAACTGACCGGGAAACTGAACTGTTTCGTAAGGTTTCAAGAGGATTCAATCCAATGGTACGTTTCACCTCACGAACTATACGGTTTTTGCTCTCTTGGGTCTAGAGTAGATTGATGAGCTTTGACTCTTGGACCAACCCCTCAGTGCCGTTTATGACGAAACCAATATAGATGTCTGCAATACGTTCACAGAACACCACATTCTGTCGATTTTGTGGTCGTCACAGCTACAGCCAAACCGAAGACCGGTGACTGCGACGCGGCGGCTATCCAGCTCCTTGCCTCCGGCACCAGTAACCTCATCTCAAACCATGTTGGCGAATCTTACCAGCAACCTGCAGCGCTGTACCCGCGGTCCGAGCCCTTCGGTCTACAGTCCTAAGTTTATGCTGATCTTTCCACTGCTATCCGGAATGTCAAATCAAGGGACTTCACAACAGTCACGCAGAGGCTTTATACTGATTCAAGGGAAATGCTGTTCACAGTGGAGGCATGATCGAATACTACGCCAAGCACAATGTCATAAGAACAGCCACGTCGAGCGAACCAACTTCAGACAGCAGACTGCCGCTCGGTAAGGCAACCATGTCGCATGGGACCCCGGACAGCAATGGTGTAACTCCAAACGGGAGGGTTTTATATCCCAGATTGGTATACTCACAGCTCCAGGGACGGACCGACATGCGATAGCACCCCTATGGGTCGTCACAGTCGAGTTCAAAGCAGCGGTCGGTTGAACAGCCTTCTTGACGATTCTCGCCTCAGTGAGACTGCAGCATTACCTTGTGGGACATTCTGTGATAACCTTATAACTACGGTTATAAAAATCCTCCTTTGTCCCAATCAAATTGCTGCCTGAAGTTGCTGTGCCTTTCGACGTACCATATTGGGCGAAGCAGGAAGCCAAGCAGCTAACTTTTCGTAAAATGTGGAACTGCTGTTGATCAGAAAACCGCCAATGGAACGCACGAAAACAAGTAACGATACTGGACCCCCCCCCC
>NW_008751916.1:432426-449962 GCF_000715545.1 Opisthorchis viverrini | reverse complement strand
TAAAATAAAAGGCGTCAATGGTCGCGTCCATTCGTTCATCGAGAAAAAGACTACGATCTCCGTAAAAACTGGCCTGTTCTATCTAGACGCATCGAGCTATTTCAGATGTTTGCGCGCTGATATCCGCTCCATGTGGTACTGCTTCATTTTAATGAACGTGTGAGTAAAGTACACCAAGTGATAAATCCGAGTGGTTTGAGATGAAACTCATTGGATTAAGATGTTTGGAAGCGTGCACTTTGCGCCACCCTTATCTGTTATCACCATCATCGGCGGCACAACACCATTGTTCAAACTTGATAGATCGCTGCCTTTCAGCCATAATTTATTTGAGGGCTATATTGCGAAGAAAACGGTAGGTGTTCTCGGAGAATGAACAATAATTCTCTCCGGAGACCAACGCCCACAATAAACAAAAATCCGTTCAATTGGAAGAATTTTGCTCGTGCGGGCTGCAGATCCAGCGAACGCATACTTGATTGGTCAGAATTTCAGCCAATCTGGTCGAGTATCCCTTAGCTCAACCTTCTCGGGTTCTTACGGGCATTCCGGCGTGGTCACTCGGGCTATTCTGCGGTGACCCTATAAATATGGTTGTGAAACTCTTCCTGTCACCATAAAAGGGTGTCTTTTGATATACCATGGTGGGTGGAGCAGGAATCCAAGAACCGGCACAGAGTTGCACGACCGTCCAGAAGGCACTACAACTGGCGACGACATGAATACACGATGTCAATTTCGGCAGAACAGCTCCGAGTAATTCTACTGCAACAGTAGAAGCACACGCGATTTTCGTTCAATCTCTGATGCACAGTATGTCGGTGAATGTGACAAAAACAGTTGGGTCTCTGTCTTCCTCTAAAGATGCGGCTGCAGGCTCGCCTACTGAATTCAACTTCGATACCGAATATGGACGAACTTTCGAAAGTTCGTTCAAGGAATATGGGGACGCCATTGTCCCTACTGGAACCGCAGGTGAGTTAGTGTAGTCGAAAGCGTAGCAAAAAAAGAAGTCTGCAGAGAGATCGTGCAAGCATCGATCCGGCAAAGGGCGCAAGCAGGGGCCATTACCGCTACATTCAGAACGAAATCAACCATTTGGCGTAAACTCGACACCGTATGCATGGCACACCGGTTACTCTCTAATTTGATGCCGGTTCTGACCTCACTCTGATTCCAAACTGAACCTGCAGATCCAATAACCAGAAAACACGGTTATTTGACGGTTATGGTGGTGCAACTAATCACCTGTTAACCACCGAAGGTGGTTGTTTGACAATTATATAACCGTATTATAACCGGAAAACTCGGTTATTTTGGACTGCTTGTGCTTCTAGGGTGGGACATGATTGGAAAGCCACCAGTGAAACACCAAATGCACTACTTGTAATGCGTCTGGTACCTAAACTGACCGGGAAACTGAACTGTTTCGTAAGGTTTCAAGAGGATTCAATCCAATGGTACGTTTCACTTCACGAACTATACGGTTTTTGCTCTCTTGGGTCTAGAGTAGATTGATGAGCTTTGACTCTTGGACCAACCCCTCAGTGCCGTTTATGACGAAACCAATATAGATGTCTGCAATACGTTCACAGAACACCACATTCTGTCGATTTTGTGGTCGTCACAGCTACAGCCAAACCGAAGACCGGTGACTGCGACGCGGCGGCTATCCAGCTCCTTGCCTCCGGCACCAGTAACCTCATCTCAAACCATGTTGGCGAATCTTACCAGCAACCTGCAGCGCTGTACCCGCGGTCCGAGCCCTTCGGTCTACAGTCCTAAGTTTATGCTGATCTTTCCACTGCTATCCGGAATGTCAAATCAAGGGACTTCACAACAGTCACGCAGAGGCTTTATACTGATTCAAGGGAAATGCTGTTCACAGTGGAGGCATGATCGAATACTACGCCAAGCACAATGTCATAAGAACAGCCACGTCGAGCGAACCAACTTCAGACAGCAGACTGCCGCTCGGTAAGGCAACCATGTCGCATGGGACCCCGGACAGCAATGGTGTAACTCCAAACGGGAGGGTTTTATATCCCAGATTGGTATACTCACAGCTCCAGGGACGGACCGACATGCGATAGCACTTCTATGGGTCGTCACAGTCGAGTTCGAAGCAGCGGTCGGTTGAACAGCCTTCTTGACGATTCTCGCCTCAGTGAGACTGCAGCATTACCTTGTGGGACATTCTGTGATAACCTTATAACTACGGTTATAAAAATCCTCCTTTGTCCCAATCAAATTGCTGCCTGAAGTTGCTGTGCCTTTCGACGTACCATATTGGGCGAAGCAGGAAGCCAAGCAGCTAACTTTTCGTAAAATGTGGAACTGCTGTTGATCAGAAACCCGCCAATGGAACGCACGAAAACAAGTAACGATACTGGCCCCCCCCCCGGGAAGACAAATGTGCTATTAAGGTAGATGAGAGAAGCAGGTGGACTGTCTTCTCTTTGAGAAGCAAATGGGGAACCCACAAGTGACCTGACTATGGCATGCCTGTATTCTGCCGCAACGACCTCACCACATCCAGTCCTTTCTAAACGTAACTACGATCTGCCTCTAAAAAACGCCTTCACTGAAACGGACATTCGCCAACTGTTGCGACGTGTTGTACGGCAATGCAACTCCGTATCATTCCCCTGGCTTCCTGCTCCGCCCACTATGGGATTTTGTTCGTCTGGTCTAAGCGAATGGTGCACTGTAGGGAAGTGAGCGAGTTCGAGGTCTATGCCACCAGCTTTAGAAGCCGGAACCAGAGGAGGCGAAGCTGCTATCACATTTGGAATGTTTGGGCCGGCTAACGCCACCACATGCCACAGATGGTAACCATCTCTGTTACACTGATGTGTAGAATCCGCCTGAATTACATCACCATACTTTGCAAACAAACCACGCAGACGGACAGAAGTAAAGGAAAGAACATTCAAACTGCCATCATCACAAACAGGCGCAGCCATGGGTCTAAATGGGCGCGGCGCATCTCGGATACCCTGCGGATCACGTACAGGATAGTCCAAGCGGCGCAGTTTATCGCGCAGAACCCGCACATCACCACCGGTCGAGTCTATTCCATAGTTTTTCTGGACATAGTCTCGGATTTCCATGGATGACTTAAAACGTCGCAACAATCCAAACACAACGCACTCATTTAAACGTCGGTTCGCAGTGTACACTTGCCAATCAGACGTATGCAGGTCATGCGAGTGTTGCATAGTGTGCAGGACATGGGAGTGTTGCATATTAAAACTAATTATTACAAGGCGACCGTCACGGTGAACGACACGCATGAACGATAGGCAGTCAAAATCAGCGTACCTAAATATAAGTTATTTGCATGAGTATACATAAAAATATCAGCATACCGACGACCCTTTTGATTAGCATTCAACTGAGAACGCGCATATACACATCTGTACACCATAAACGCGTAACCGACGGATGGTGGAAGCACTTCACCGACATTCTGTTCATACTTAGCCGCTGATAAACTATGCCGGCGGGCATAACACGTGCCTGTTCCCCGTTGGAATTCTCGTAGCTTGGACTCGAATTCCGCAAAGGAACAACACTTACGGCCGGGGAAGTACACCACCATCTGTCTGGTTACGTCGCGTTCGTCTGAGGATACATCCTGTGAACCTACAAGACTTTATACCGCATTAAACCAGCTTACTTGACAACAATCCAGTTGATGAGGTACTCGGCTTAGGCGAAATTGTCCGTACCGTAGTTGAAACCGTGATTGTGGCGTTCTGTATGTCGCGGGCACCCGGACTGCAAGCGGAGCAAGCGAGGAATGACCATTTGTAGCTCCTCACCACTTTATATACCATCCTGACATTTGGCCCCTATGGCCTTGATACACCACCTGCCCGGTCCAGACCGCTAGCCGCCGACCCTGCCTCCGGACACCAACTTTTGCACCAGATAAACTCTTTCAGCGCGTTGGAACCAGAGGATGTCCATCCAAGAATCCTGAAGGAAACGTTGCTCATACTGGCAAAGCATTTCTATCTGTTTTTTCGTCAGCCGCACGAGGAAGGTAACTTTCCCTCCGCCTGAAAGTAAATGACTGTCACGCTGATCTACAAAACTGGTGGCCGACTATCATCTCGAAGCTACAGGCCTAGTAGCCTGACCAACAAGGAGATAGAATGCATTCTCAAGTAGGCCATCTTGAATCACCTCACTAACAACAACTTCATATCCCTAGTGCAACACGGATTTTTCCGAAGCCGTTCCTACGTAACTAACATGTTCGCATTCATGGGCAGCTGCATCCAAGCTAATGACGAAGGACTCTTAACGGATGCCATATTTTTCTACTTCTCCAAGGCATTCGATCCAGTGCCCCACGACCCGCCGCTCCACAAACTCTAGTCTTACGAGATTCAAGGGAAAATTCCACGCTGCTTTAAGACATTCTTATCAAACAGAACATTCCGAGTTAAAGTTACCCCAGCCTACTTTTCTTCGGCGCCGGTCTCCATTGAAGTTCCTTAAGGCTTTGGTTTGGGACCACCACGGTTTCTGATCGACGTCAACGACCTTCTAGATGTTCTTTCAAGTTCATGTCTACTTTTTGCTGACGACTTGAAATCCGGTTGCTGGCCTTAAAACCATTGACTGTACAACGCATCTCGCGGCGCGTGGCCTATTTCCCCTCAATACTTACACTCTGTTCGAACAAAGTTTGGCCAGCGAGTTTTTCACCGTTGACCTAACTAACACACCGAGGTCATCGTTAGGAGATTTTCAAGCTAAGAGCGCACACTTTTATTAGGCAAAACTTTTCTCATTTCGGATAGTTGGTGCATGGAATATCTTCCCTCTGACGGTTGTTCATGCTACATCTGGTTCAAAGCACTTTTAGGTACCCCTTTAGTTGAGTCCTCGCGCTGCCAAGATCACTGGCCTGCTCCGAGAGATTAAAAAGCAGTGCTACATTCTTTTCGATTATGCCCTTCAGGTAAACTGAACCCGCTGAACGGCAAGAACAAACCCGATCCGGGAAGCTTGGGCGAAAGCCTCGATCCTATGTATAAATCCGTGACAGAGTTGCGCGGCCGTTCAGAAGGCACAACACATTCCGAGGTGTCTGCACCTTCAGACACCCATTCTAAAATCTGGGTAGAAACCAACAACAGGAACGCAATTGACATCGGCTGGCAGGCATATCACACAGCGTTTCCAACAATGCACAAGGCTCACCCAGACTAACCGTGAAAAATGAGTCACACCAATAGTATCCAAACATTTCGTAATCGCTTTGACAGCCCTCTGCTTGCACCACCCTGAATTGGGTAGAGGAAACAAAACTTTAAGGAAAACGATAATTTTGCATGGGTGATGTGTGACCTGATCATCTGCATTTATTCTTTTCTTCACAATAGGGCTTTCAAATAAATAATGGTTGCACACCAGGGAAGCATCGGTGCTGAACACTGATGTCATGCTGTCGACGATGATGGTGATGTAGCTTTTGACGCTGAACATATTCTTTGAGTGAAGTCCCATTGCACAGCCGAACGCTCGCTTCCTAGTTTCCCCGGTATAGATTCGCCGGTACCAACCGACACGAGCTATGATCCTGAGAAAACCGTCGTCGAGGGCCTTAAGACTTAGTAAACGCGACCCGAGCCTTGGAGATTCGTACAACGGCCTCATCTTCCACACTAAATCCAGTATTCATGAGACCTCCAAGGCACGTAAAACGCCCCATCAGTGGGGTTTCTTTACTGGATTTGTTAATGGTGTGTAAAGATACATGACCTTGGTTTGTCGATGTGAAGCGCATGTCAAACGACTGGATAGGTTTGCTCAGTTGACCCGTAGACCGACCCATGCGCCCCATTTTCCACACCGAAGACGAGAACGATGTCGTTTACACATTCCAGGTCAACAAAGCTTGTGTCAGCAGCTGTTTGAGCACCAGCGTTAGTCTCATTACCCCATAGATCACGAAACCAGGTACGAATGGAGTGATGGGGCACCCCTGGTGGACACCTTTTTGTGTATAGAAACTTGGAAAGCTCTCCAAATACCTTCACACGCCTGGAAGTCTGAGAGTACAAAGAGTCTATGCTGACGAACTTCCGAGGCACTGATGGGCACGTGTGTCGAGGAGAACAGATAGGTCAACCGAGTCCAATGAGCCGTGGGAATCCGGGAATACTAAAGTTGTACGCATGAGGCTCTAGCACCTGGCAAAGTGTGGTGATTTGGTCAACGCAACCCATACCACGCCGGAATCCTGCTTGCTACTCTCGAGTCAGTGTTCCACGAGCCTTCTGTGACTGTTTCATTCAGTAGGGGTAGGTCCTTGTTTGAAAACGGGCACTCACCAGTCATCCTCAGTTCCCAAATAGAGGCAAATGGATCAGACAAACACTGACTTAGGGGTCCAGTCTCATCTGGATGAGGAGCCCGGCGGTGCATGAGGTAGGCTATTCAGCAAGAGACGTTCGAAGCCGTAGGGTGTCCAGGTTCACCGTCCAAGATTCTAGTGCAGTTCGAATATCCGGCTGAATTTCAGCAAATGGTCACTATATTTTTTCAAGGTTCTTGATTCAGCTGTTGGGGCATCGTTCGTTGTTAGAGATGGTGGTCTCGGTTTTACCTTTGATAGTTTCATTCTCAGGCGCTTTTGGGGGATCGGTCGTGTGGATTAACCGAAATAATCTAGGCAATTTTCAGGATTATTCGCCTCTACCATTTTCTGGGCCTTCAATGTCCGTCAGGCTTCACGTTCGGTGTGTATGCTAAATTTCACGTAGCTTGTAATAGTCCACTAGGTTGGTTGTGTTCAGGATCGGCAAGAACACTTCTAGGATTTTCACACTCCATCTACTAGTAAGAGCCGTGTTTTTCACTTCAAATCATAGCATTCATATGGGGCGGAAGATGCCATCACTACCTGAACTGAAAGCGACCATTCTTCTGTTCACTGTCGTGGGATTTATGTGCAGTCCTGGATTGGTTACAACCGCTTTCGCTTCACAAAAAATTATTCAGCTGTAGCACCCTTTCGGTGCCTAATTGTCAGGCCATCAGAAGGAAGCACGAGGGCTGGGATAATGCCAGGTTGCCCAAACCCAGAGAGGGGAAGTCGAGAGTTAGAAGTTGGGTTTGAGCCATGGACTCCCCGTTGAGTAAATTCGCGCTCTAACCACTAAGCCATATCGGCCCCTTGCCCCACAGAATACGGCGTACAAGTGGTTTCAGTGGGTAGTGTGCAATTTTGTTTCTTAGCCAAAACTTGCGCTCCGAGCTGGTATTTTTGAGGTCCACAAGAGATGTCGGGTAAATCATGTAGACAGCGCCTTATTTTGTCCTTGCATTGGTGTTTTTTGGGGGGATTTCGAAGGTACAGACACTTTTTTAATGACTGATCCATAGGGATGTAGGACTTTGCAACGCATGATCATCGTAGTCTACAGCAACCTTATGTGTTTACACCAATGCTTCCCTGCTGTACAACCGCAGTCTTCTTAATTGAACTTCAAATGAAAAAGAAGAGTCCATTGAAGAGGAGGTTTGTCCTGGCCTACTGGAAGCTTATGTGTTGTTCCTCAACCAGGCGAACCGGACGGGATCTGATAGCACGAACCCCGGTGATACCTCTTGACCGCCGTATCGTGCAACTCTATCCGGGCGCAGAGAAAGTCACGGAACCCCTGTCTTGAAAGGCGGACCACACAAACAACACCCAGGATTCCGAAGTCTTTTTCATGCCCTTCTACTTATTCACATGTCCACTCCAAAAATAGTACTGTCCTCAAGAAAGTCCGTGAAACAATTATTTGATATGCGCAGCATATACCCTAGGCCCCGCAGATTATTTACATTTTCCTGAGTTCTTTGCGGCTTAAAGTGAATTTTACTCTGTATGTTTTCACCTGGGCTAGATGGCCAAAGTGGTTAGAGCGCGAATTTACTGACCGGAAGGTTCGTGGTTCGAACCCGACCTCTACCTCTCGAATATCTCTGTCTAGGCTTGGGCAGCTTGGTAGTATCCCAGCCCTCGTGCTTCCTTCTGGTGGCATGGCAGCTAGGCACCGAAAGGGTGCTGCAGCTGAACGGTTTGATTCGATTTGATTTTGTCACCTGGAGTACTGGAGTGTTTGATTCGCCTAACTCCTACATTCTTACTCGGACAGATGGAAGGAATCGGTCGAGCTATATGCCGATATACTATTCGGTCCTCACTACATACACTCAGTACCAACGACGCAGGTGATCTTTTCAGAGTTCTCCCAAATTCACTCCCAGTCATGGATATTCGTGAGCTCAACTTGTCACTCGTTTCGTCAGTTATCTGAGCACTGTCGAGATAGTAGAAAATATAACAACATTCTATCAACTACGATTTACCTGCATGCTCTGTGGGTTTTCGTGTCTGCAGGGACGGGTTGGAATCAGCGTTCTGGGTATATGTGTATTTAGGCAATAAGAAGATGTGGACGGAATTGTTATTGGACTCCATATTTTCGCTCCGTAACATGTTAACAAGAGAGAACTATGTACGAACACTGAACCACATAGCATTCGTTTGATTGGGAAGGGTTTTGAATTTCATACGTTAATATCCAAGCGACACTAATACTGAATTTCAGTGCGCCTCCGTACATATTCTAGTTAGACACAATCTTTATGGAATAAACGCGTCATTGTCAGAACCTGCAGCTATGGGCCTACTAGATCTAAATTCAGCCTTCATCTCAAGGGTGAAATAATCGAGGGAGTTGGCTTTTTTTCCGAGCAGCCCAACTTCTGAAAAATAATCTTCCTGACCCCTGCTTACCGAATCCTGGGTCTTCGTGCGGCGTATCCCATGGAATCGCCTTCGAGTAGTCACACGGCCTCTATACTACTTGTACCGAAAAGGGCATACAATCGACATTTGCTTGCTGACCGTCAACTGCTTCCGGATGGCACGGATTCTTAACGTTGCTACAAGATGTAGGGTGTCTCGATTATTTGGTGGCCGGGGGTCATGTCAGCATCCATGATTAATTGAGTACTTATGACAAGGTTTCGAACGGCGTAGTTCGCCGTCAGGGAATAGCGTAATTGAGATTACATGGAGCTTTGAGAGGCAGTTTCCCGTTGTGCTGGTAAGTAAACCACTCTACGACAGTTCAGCCTTAGCATTAGACATCCTAACGTGGGATAAGTACCATCTTTCATTAGGTCACTATTATCACCAATTGTTTTATCTTTGGGTTCCCCTCTGGAACCTCAAAGAAGGCCAACACGGACTCGAATGCTGCAGCTCACAAGAACTTACTTCTTGAAGCAGGGTGATAAACAAGCACACGGAAAGCGCTGACAAAAGCACAGGTATCAGTCTAGGTAATTCATCCATTAATTTTGAGCGGTTATCTCACGGAATTATCATCCTCGGTCTCAAAAGAACTCTTAGAAGATAGTGGATTTTGGTGTGATTCGTTCAGCTGTAGCAACCTTTCGGTGCCCAACTGCCATGCCACCCGAATGTTGCACGAAGGCTGGGATACTGCCAGGTTTCCCAAGCCTAGACAGGGGAAGTCGAGAGGCAGAGGTCGGATTCGAACCGCGGACTTTGCGGTCACTAAATTCGCGCTCTTACCACTTGGGCCATCTCACCAAATGAAAACAGTCACAGACCGACGATCATACTTTCCAGTGAGGCGCGTGAAATGTTAACTCATTCGAAGTCAGTTCTCTGTGACCACATCGATCGACCGACTAGGTTGAATTGACTTGAGTTTGAAACTGGGTTACACTCATTGCTTGTCAATGATGCATTGTCCGATTCCAAGACAAGTTGATAAGGCCCAGAAAATATTTCCGTTCTACTGTTTACAATAACAATAACAATAGCCACGTCTCTTAGCGATATAACTGTATACGGCCTATTAACGTAAGCGTGATTCGTAACAACCCTTTTTCTACCCCTAGCTCTTGTCTTCTTTTCAGTGATTGGGCGTCGCCAAACGAGGTTGTGGTCTGATGACCTTACTGGGTGGCTTTGGATGTGCCCTTGTTGGCCTTGGCCCCTGTGTCTCGCTGTTTATCTTAACTGTTTCCTGCGACCCACTCAAAGTAATTGTTCTCACTGCAGGGTGAGTCTTTTATCACATGATAACCCCTACTTTTGGTTTTCTGTTTTTATCCTTACAACTTTCTATTCGCCTTATTTGTAGGCTCGAAGCGCATGGAAACTAACAGTCATCATCATCATCATCGACACTTCCACTTCCAGCGTATTTAGAAATTGATTGAATTCAGTCGATTGGAAGCGACCCAGAGGTGAACAGTGTACGGTTAGTGACGAAATGCGGAAATACTAATCAGCAAACTCAGCCGGCCTGACAACTACTGCCGAGTTGAATGGGGACCTCCAAACTTGACTCGCTAATTGGTAATAACACTGGCCCCTCACGAAGAGACGGGACCTTACTTTGGTGTGACGGTTTGTGTGCCTCCATGACCCATTGAGCTATATCGGGTAGTGACCGTGAGACACTCAGAGTCTTGCATACCAGTTTGGTCAATGGCCAGAGGCCTTGTCAACACGTTCTCCTGGCCCTTTGAGTTGGGGTTAGAGCATGTTTGGCGACTTGTTGCATAAAAAAATGGTAATGCATTTGAATCTGCCGCCAAACACTGCTGCCTTGCGATCAGGCCTTAGAGCCAAAAACTTTATTTGAGGATCATACTTGTCCTTTTGTATAGGCGTGGACTGGCAGTATGACTTGTTGCATAAAAAAATGGTAATGCATTTGAATCTGCCGCCAAACACTGCTGCCTTGCGATCAGGCCTTAGAGCCAAAAACTTTATTTGAGGATCATACTTGTCCTTTTGTATAGGTGTGGACGCCCTGGCAGTATCCCATCCCACTTACAACCATGACATTTACAACCAGCAAAACTCTCATACCGCATCGACCATCAGGTGTTGCTATCAGCCCGGTCGTCTTACTGCATAAATCAGGGTGGGTAAGCGAAAAAAAATGCTACTGCTGATGCCTCTCCTCTTACACTTCCACATTATTCTTCTTCTACTTTACCCCACCTAAATTTGAATACTCTCCCAGCAGGCTTCAGCACTAAGACTGGCCGTTTCGCTCGTCCTCACACTCAACTGCAGCTTCTGTACGCAACAGTAATAGCAACAAGCAAAAACACTTCAGAGTCTGATTTAAAACCCTGAAAGCCAACCAACCTACTTAACTGTCTTTAGTGTTCGCATACTGAAGCAGGAAAACGTGCAAAGCGCCATTCAGGGTCGGAACTTCTGTTTGCGGTACAACTCTGCCAGTCTCACCCAAACATTGGATCTCTGGTAGGACTGTGGTTCTCCTGGAGGCCCGGCCGCAACCACAACTCCACCTGACAAATCATCGGAATCTAGCTGAAACTGAGTTTCCGTGCAGACCGAGAAGAGTGGTGGACCCGAAGGGCCGGGAAAATGGAAGATGCAAAAAATGCTGGAAACGTCCGCAAGCTCTTCCACTTGATTCGTTGGGCTAGCCCTCGGAAGCCTCTTGTCAGAGAAATTATCAGGGACTTAAATGACTCCCTGCAAAGCAGGACGTTGGTATCCATAGCATCTAAGTGCTCTCTGGCATTATTTTCCGCAGGTTGATGGATTATCGGGAGAGACAGATTCGTGAGAATCAAGCTGGGTTTCGCCCTGGTCGAGGATGCATCGACCATATCTTTTCCTTGAGACAAATTCTTGAATAACGCCACTCCTTCAAACGCCCCATGTTGATTGTTTTTCTGGACTCGAAAACTGCTTTTGATTCTGTCGATCGTCAGCAACTTTGGCAGTGTCTGGCGATCAAAGGTGTCCCTTCCAAAATTCTCTCCCTTACGAGGGCACTGTATGCTAATTCCTGTTGGTGTGTACGAGTATACGGGAAGTTCTCGCCTGATTTCACCACGTCCATTGGTGTATGACAAGGCTTTTCCCTTTTACTCTTTAGCTTTGTTATTGATATGCTGCTTAAAATTTCTCTGCCTGCCTCTGAAACCTCGTGAGTCGAAATGCTCCCGAGACGTTCCCTCATATACATGAAGTATGCTGACGATATGGCTATCCTTGGTTCAGATCCTTCCCAAATGCAAACGATTCTAAATAACCTAAATATTTCTGCCGCACGATTTGGCATGCAGTTCACACCTGCAAAGTGTAAACTGCTGCTACAAGACTGGGTGGGATCAAACCCGCACCTTATGCTTGTGGGTGAGCCAATCGATGTGGTAGATAAATTTGTTAACCTGGGTAAATGTATAAGTTCCGGTGGACTGGCTGGAAGTGAGATTGGTTCTCGAATCGGAAAGGCAAGGACAGCTTTTGTCTATGGCGTCGAAGTGACATGAGCTTATCTGTCAAGGGAAGAGTTTAAACTGCGTTGCGCGATCCATACTGTTTTATGGATCAGAAACGTGGCCCCTACGCGCAGAGGATATGCGAAAGATATCAGTGTTTGATCATCGGTGCCTCCGCAGCATTGCTCAGGTCTGGTGGGAACATCGGATAGTAATGCGGACGTACGCCAGATGGTCTTAGGAAAAAGGAACTCTCCTGCGACAGATGAATTACTCACGCTTCACAGGTTGCGCTGGTTAGGGCATGTATTCCGCATGCCAGAAGACCGTCTGCCTCACAGAGCTCTTTTCTCCCAGTCCTGTATGGAAGCGACCGAGAGGTGGACTGTGGCAATCAAGTACGAAGACACTAACCGGTAAACTAAGTCGGGTGGGCAACTGTCGCCTCCCTGGATGGGGACTCAGATCATCAGTGTTTAATGACATTGGTGGAAATGGCCCGATCGCACAGTCAGTGACGATTGTGCATCAAAGCTATCGCCTTCAATCCGTGGCTACCCAGTTTCTGAACAAGTGGAACATGCCTTCGCCTCCAAGGCTTGGTTGTCTGTTCCAGTTTCCCGGTGATCGAAACTGTAGCAGCTGGGACCAATGTGTCTATGGCACACGGTTTGTAGCTGATAAATTGTTTGAATTGAATTGAAAGCAGAATGTTCGGACCGGTGGGCGCAGTGTTTCGAACAACAATTCAGTTGGCCACCTGGTTCTTCAAATCGGGGCTGCATGTCTTTAATAGAAGGGCGGACTGTGAACATGGAGCCGTTTTCAAAGTCAGAATTGTCCGAGTGTATATCTTTACTCAAGCGTCATCGTGCCGCTGGTACTGACGCCTCTCCACCTGCTCTGTTCAAGGATGGTGCTGGGTTTCTCAACCAGTGCCTGTCTAATCTATTTATGTCTATCTGGATGAAAAATAACACCCAGACAGCTGGAGTGAATCAATAGTATTGCCCATTTTTTAAAAGGGCCCTAGCAGTGTATACAGTAACCAAGGAAGTGTTAGTTTGACTTCTGTTGTAATAAGGCTTCTGGGTCCTCTGATCCTTCGTCGTCTTGCGGTGGAACGCGAAACCTTGTCTCTTGAGAAGCAGGCGGAATTTCGACCGGATTGAGACAGTGTTGACCACAATTTCACACTCTTTGGAAGGAAGTGAATTCGCTATTCTATGGCGGAACTTCTGTTTAATGGAAAGTCTGTTTTACATCATTCCTGTCTGGTATAAAATCCATCAGTTATTTTGAAGCTTTCTCGATCGAATCCAACCACTGTCCAGCCTGTTCAGGTTCAATGAATTTCTCCATCGTTTCCCACCCAGCCTCAAATAGACCGAGTGAATGAGCAGTGTAGAAGGAGAAGAATGATAAATACCCTAGAATAAATAGCTTTGGAGAGTCAATCTTGCGTGGCTATTAACGGTAGATCGAAGGGGTGTTTATTCCGGACTATGTGAAGAACCATTAGATATCCCTTGATCCATATGACCGGTCATCTCCCTTTCTTTTTCATTGTTTGAATGTTTATTTCCATCTCAGCCCTGCAAACTATTTAAAAACAACAGATCAGTGTGCAGCGTATAGAGTGGACACCAGAATGCAAAGACCACTTGTGTGCTCGCATTACACGATGTACATATCTTGTGGTCTTCTTCTTGATTCTAAGCCCAAATAATTCTAGCTGTTTTTTTGCAGATTCTCGGACCTAGGCCCTTTTTATTGCCCCTACATTTTCTGCTGATCGAACCCCTTCAATTTACCGTTTTTTTTCCAGGGGATTCTTCTGGTTGTTATCACTACTCCTGACCTCGCTTTGTTGGCTCGCCTTCAGTTCGGTACTCAGTAATCTCGCTCTCAGTCTATTTGTGGCCGTTGCATCCCAAGAGCTTCTGCGGTTCGCTTTCTTCAAACTGATCGTGTAAGTGCAGTCTTTCCATCGTATTCGACTAGCGATTTCTTATTCCGTATTTGTTATTTTCAACCTAAACCCAGTCACTTAATGCCCCTTGATTGGATGGTTGAATTGTCTGTGGGATCTCACATCTCTTTACTATGTGTTGTAATTTGCTCCATTGTATTTCATCGTATTTTATTGTTTTGTACATTTATATTTGTTTCTTCCGTGCACGTACAACGGCCCACCTAAATTCCGCAGTTTTAGCTTTATAACAGCGCCAGAAGTGAATATCGGTGATTATTGCCGAATACTGACTAGCCATATGTATGCATCGGGCGCGTCTCGTAAATGCTACTTACGTTGTGGGTCTCAGCTGTCCAGCTGTACTGACTGGAGTAATCAATCCTACGCCACCATCTAGGGGTACTGGTGGCTCTAGAACTGTCCCCTATCGTTCATCCTCCAGTCCTGTTCTCTCGGGTTTACACCGAGTGCAGGGTGTTCATTTGGATCAACTTGCCGCTAAATGCAAACCTTACTTGGAATTGCCCATTGTGCTCGGGTGTTCATCGGTTGGATCTGACAGGACAGTCTTGATACGGATGTTGGCCCATCATTGGCTAAAGTCGCACCAACTCACTCGACAACTATGATCACGAATTTAAATGCCTTTAAATACCGTCATTGTAACACCCTCCGCGTGTGGGATTAATGGGTTTCTGGTCTAAGTTAGAGGTTATCACACTGCTGGTCAGCCGCTCGTCTCCAACCACTGGCCGGAGGGCAGCGCGTTCGATACTGCAAGTTTCGTGAGATGCGCACTGCTTTGCAATGCTTCTAGGCTTTTCAGTATACATTGGCTTCACTGACAACGTGGAATCCCTTGATAGTAAGTGTCCGTCATGATTGCTCTTACAATTAATTGGGATTTCTGGTCAGCGCTGCCTTAAATCAGAATGGTAACCCTGACACTTTTATGAACGTACACGTTGCACCCGCACTTTTGCGCGTAGTTATAGGTTTTTTAGTTACAATTTATCAATGTTCATACTAGAGTTCCTTCGAAAGGAACGTCAAAGACAAGTGATTTCCGGTAGGAATGGAACAGCTGTGCAATGTTCGGGTTTCTTGTACAGACTTGACTAACACGACGAAATATTGATTGAAAATTTCCCAAATCTCCTCAAAATGAACGAATAGCCAGGTGACCCTACCTCAAACGCTAAATAGTGAAGAGTCTAAAGCCCGAAAGAAAGCTCGTGAGGATTTTGTTACCGGAAACAGAAATGCCTCATACCGACTGATACTATCGACTGGCCCTATGAAAGCGATGGTCAGTGAAACGATAAGTGAAAAAGGCCAAAATGCCTACTGGAATGATAGGCCGAACACTTCGAAAAACAGTGTGGCTGGTCTCGGTCAACAAGCGCATCAGATGCCGGTACCATCCAGTGCGCGTATGAGTCTAGTCGGAAGGGTTTGTGAGTCGCATATGTGCTGTTCTCCCATTCCGTCACGAAGAGACTGGACCTTACCGTGGTGTGGCGGTTTGTGTATCTCGGCGACCCNGTCTCAGCTGTCCAGCTGTACTGACTGGAGTAATCAATCCTACGCCACCATCTAGGGGTACTGGTGGCTCTAGAACTGTCCCCTATCGTTCATCCTCCAGTCCTGTTCTCTCGGGTTTACACCGAGTGCAGGGTGTTCATTTGGATCAACTTGCCGCTAAATGCAAACCTTACTTGGAATTGCCCATTGTGCTCGGGTGTTCATCGGTTGGATCTGACAGGACAGTCTTGATACGGATGTTGGCCCATCATTGGCTAAAGTCGCACCAACTCACTCGACAACTATGATCACGAATTTAAATGCCTTTAAATACCGTCATTGTAACACCCTCCGCGTGTGGGATTAATGGGTTTCTGGTCTAAGTTAGAGGTTATCACACTGCTGGTCAGCCGCTCGTCTCCAACCACTGGCCGGAGGGCAGCGCGTTCGATACTGCAAGTTTCGTGAGATGCGCACTGCTTTGCAATGCTTCTAGGCTTTTCAGTATACATTGGCTTCACTGACAACGTGGAATCCCTTGATAGTAAGTGTCCGTCATGATTGCTCTTACAATTAATTGGGATTTCTGGTCAGCGCTGCCTTAAATCAGAATGGTAACCCTGACACTTTTATGAACGTACACGTTGCACCCGCACTTTTGCGCGTAGTTATAGGTTTTTTAGTTACAATTTATCAATGTTCATACTAGAGTTCCTTCGAAAGGAACGTCAAAGACAAGTGATTTCCGGTAGGAATGGAACAGCTGTGCAATGTTCGGGTTTCTTGTACAGACTTGACTAACACGACGAAATATTGATTGAAAATTTCCCAAATCTCCTCAAAATGAACGAATAGCCAGGTGACCCTACCTCAAACGCTAAATAGTGAAGAGTCTAAGGAAAGCCCGAAAGCTCGTGAGGATTTTGTTACCGGAAACAGAAATGCCTCATACCGACTGATACTATCGACTGGCCCTATGAAAGCGATGGTCAGTGAAACGATAAGTGAAAAAGGCCAAAATGCCTACTGGAATGATAGGCCGAACACTTCGAAGAACAGTGTGGCTGGTCTCGGTCAACAAGCGTATCAGATGCCGGTACCATCCAGTGCGCGTATGAGTCTAGTCAGAAGGGTTTGTGAGTCGCATATGTGCTGTTCTCCCATTCCGTCACGAAGAGACTGGACCTTACCGTGGTGTGGCGGTTTGTGTATCTCGGTGACCCATCGAGCTATATTGGGGAGTGTCCGCACGATGCTCACAGAGTCTCTCATACCAGGTTGGTCCATGGCTAGAGGTCCGACGAACACAGTCTCCTGGCCCTCCAGGTCGGGGGTTAGAACATGTATGGCGACCTGTTCCGTAGAAAAGGTAATGTACTTGCATTTCCAGCCGAGCACCGCTGCCTTGCGGTTAGGCTTTTCAGCCAAAGGCTTTGGTTGAGGACCCTAATCGTCCTCCTGTCTAAGTGTGGGCGCACTGGCAGTATCCCAGCCCACGTACAACCATGAACTGCACATACACAAATAAACTCATGCCACATCGGCCGTCGCGTGGTCGCCTTACTTGCTGCATACAGCAGGGCGGGTAAGCGAAAACATGCTACTGCTGACGCCTCCTTCCTTACACTTTCACGTTTTTCTTCTTCCACCCTCCCCCACCCGAATTCGAATACTTTCTCCGCAGGTCCCAGCTCTAGGACTGACCGT
>NW_008751916.1:414465-429998 GCF_000715545.1 Opisthorchis viverrini | reverse complement strand
TTATGGTTGTACGGCAGTGAAGCATCAGTGGCAACACTGATGTTGCTGTCCTTGATGATGATGATGTTCTCCCATTCTACCTCGCCTCCCAATCAACCACATTCCGTAGCGCTGTCTGCATACCTACCGAAACAGTTGACTTGTCTAGATAAGCGAACCCAGGCTCACTCCATCTGCTAAGATCCACGGCTCTTCTATCGTATCGCTGTATTGACAATGTTTTACTGGATGAAGTTACACTGCACCTCTTGGAATACATCGTCTCTCTTTCGTTGGTGCTACTGATGCGTTTTTGTATGTGAATGGTTTCTAGTTACCCTCTTAAAATCCTCGTTAGTCACCGCCTATCTGATCTTAGTGCTGTTCCTTCTAGGCTGATATCCTCAGACAAAATACTTTTGGACTCTTAATTACTCCATCACACAGATAGTCTTGCACTCATGATTTGTTTGTTAGAGATGCAAAATCTTTATTACCAATGGTTATGTGTGTTGCTTGTCGCCTGACATATTTGATCCATATTGTTCGTAAAACTTGACTGAGACAGCTGCTACTCTTCTCGTTCTGTGTCGATTTGTTCTTTCATGATCGTTTACATGTTTGCAGAACCATTTTGTTGTGTGCCTTTTTAGACTCGCAGACAATGGCCTTCGTGTCATCGCAATCAGTGCTCAGACGCCCGTGGCGCCAGCTATGGCCCCACGCCCCCCAACAAGACAGCCCACCGAGGGATTGTCCAACACAACAGCATCAAATCAGGACGGTGCGGTACTTCCCTCCAAAACCCTGGGCAATGACGGACTTTTGGACCATCGGATTGTTGCCTATGTGTCTGGTCTGGGCTTCGGATTGATGACTTGCATATTCGAATTATTGCGCATCCTGATTGACGCTTGGGGACCTGGTATAGGCTTCGAAGTATGGGAAGCAAAAACCTTCTACCTGGTAGCAGGTTCGTGAATGTTTTTCTTTTGTTGCTCATTGACAACAGATAGCGCTGTCCAACGCCCGGCTGATCCGCTAATTTGCGCCTTAGCTTATCCGTTAAGGCCAGTAATAGCGATTATCCTCTACTTCCCTATGCCACCGCGTATGTTTCGTGTCAACCGCTGTTCCTCTCGCTGATAAGCTAGTTTTATCAACAGAACTAGTAGGTGCTTTAGAAGTGAAAACATTCAGTGTGGCGATGGGAGCCGGTTCCTGACGGAAAACCCCTCGAGGAGTTGGTCAACGCCACGACATGTCGTGCTCGGGGTTGGATGGCACTAGTCCATGGATATTGATGCAGGCGAACTGTGCTACTAAACAGTTAACAATAGTATGGTAGGGGTGTTCAACGCCTTTATCGAGGGTCTCAAATGATTCACCCTTTCGGACTTACGAGTGGTGCATTACTTGTTCTGAAGGAACATAAGGCCGATATAACTTGTGGTCAAAAGGTCTTATCAACACCGATGTCCTAGGTAGCGCTTGCACTAAAGAATAAATTATCTTCTCACAGGTGTTGATAAACTCGATTCTCTTGTGTGCAATGTTTTATCTAGTTCAAAGTTCTACTGATATATCACTTGAATATACTATGTGCATTTTATCAGCCATCAAACAGCTTAAATCCGCTCTACAAATTTTTCTACTTCACTTATCCAGCTTGAAGGCCTGTGTTAGGAGCAGGTTCTGAATTTGAATGGCTAACCGTTTGTTCCCATTTCATGAACATGTCTACATAGATCGTTTCCTGTGCTTTTCTGTCCAGGCCAAACTACTTTACGCATACCGCAGCTCCCCTGCTTCCAAGTATGATGGTTCACCAAAACCGAACGCTTCTAACATCTCTATCACCAGAGTTTTCTGTGTGCATTAGTACATGTAAGAGACAGAGCACTTTATTTGTATTCTCATCACTTGTGTGCACAACATATGTGACATTCTTACGTCTTTGAGGCAGTCTACAGGGTCGATTCCGAGTAAGTCCCAATAGTTTCCGTACACAAAGCCACCCGCCCAGTATCAGTCACTACGACTGTAACAACTAGTAAGCCTCGCGGTTCGATTCCCAAACAGACTGAGGGTCAATAACATTTTCAACGCTTCATGTTAGCGAAGCTTCTGTACCATAAGTCATTTGAAATTGCTTCTACATAACTGGAAGCCAGTTAAGGGACTTTTTTCTCTTCTTTCTCACCCACAGCATTCCAAGTGATGTGCACGTCCTTGATGCACATTTTCTGGTCCGTTATTCTCTTCGCTGCATTTGAACGTCGCGATTATGTTCTTTTGGTCCTGATTTATGCAACACATCTTGCGGTCCCATATCTAGTGAGTACTATTCTCTGTTCTAGGCTGTACAGTCGGTTATGTGCGAATCGGAGCTTGGTAGTTTTACTCGTTGTGCATTGGCTTCAAGACTTCATTCAGGATTTTTTTCATATCTGCTTATACTCTCTGTAAACTTGCTTATAAATCCTCCCAATAGTTTCCGTACACAAAGCCACCCGCCCAGTATCAGTCACTACGACTGTAACAACTAGTAAGCCTCGCGGTTCGATTCCCAAACAGACTGAGGGTCAATAACATTTTCAACGCTTCATGTTAGCGAAGCTTCTGTACCATAAGTCATTTGAAATTGCTTCTACATAACTGGAAGCCAGTTAAGGGACTTTTTTCTCTTCTTTCTCACCCACAGCATTCCAAGTGATGTGCACGTCCTTGATGCACATTTTCTGGTCCGTTATTCTCTTCGCTGCATTTGAACGTCGCGATTATGTTCTTTTGGTCCTGATTTATGCAACACATCTTGCGGTCCCGTATCTAGTGAGTACTATTCTCTGTTCTAGGCTGTACAGCCGGTTATGTGCGAATCGGAGCTTGGTAGTTTTACTCGTTGTGCATTGGCTTCAAGACTTCATTCAGGATTTTTTTCATATCTGCTTATACTCTCTGTAAACTTGCATTATAAATCCAGTAAACAGACGTGTCGTAAACCACAAGTAAGCTAAAGTGTAAGTTTTGTGCGGAGGGGTGTTCTTACCAGGGCATCCAAACTACAAAGATAGGGTTGCAGTTTAATTCCACTTCTTGATGTCATATCACATATACTCTGACTTTTCATTTCAAAATCCATCTTATCCACCTGTATTGCAACTACACATTTTGATTATCTCATGCGCTTCAGGTAAAGTTTGCGACGTTAAGGACACAATCAGCAATGCGCATCTCACGGCTGTCTGTCGGAGTAGCGCACCATTTGTGAGGCAGCAGCCCTATCTACTGAAATGATAGTGATTTTTGTGGATGGTAAATGGGGATATTTGGATTGCGTTAGTAGTTTCGCCGTAGGATAAAGTTTGTTCCTGTCTATTAATTTGGGCTCATATCACCAATCAAGGCTCTTCCTGACGACGTGAAGCCTTGAGTGGTCTTTATCAGAGGAGGGTACTATTAGTCGCTGCAACTCCAGACCGGACCCATGGCAGTCACCAGACAATTTGCGAGGTATGTCGCCCACCGATGGTTTTCGTGAATCCACTCCCAAATGTTTGGTTGAAATGCGGAAATATGACTCGTAAAAAGCCCGAAATTAGGGTACCAATTCCGGACGGTCCCCATTCAGCCTTTTTTGAAGAAGGCAGATAATTAAGGGAATTAAGGTACTATTGCTATATGGATTGAAGAAGTGTTTGCGAAATGGATGATTCTAACGATCGTCCCAAGCATTCACGAACACAGAGTGAAAGTCATTGTGGCATTCGAGGTGTCCTCTGGTCTTCCCTCGATTCTGAAACATCGAAACTGCTTCCAGAAATCAGCAAGCGTAACCTTACTCAACGTCAAAACTGTCGTTGATTCTGTCAGCAGTCCAACACGATGGCAGTCTGCGGAACAAAGATGTCCTCTGTCCCTCACGAAGAGCTTGAACCTTACCGTGGTGTGACGGTTTGTGTACTTCCGCGACCCATTGAGCTATACTGCGGGGGAGGAGAGTCAGCGACACTCGCAGAGTCTCATACCAGCTTGGCCAATGGATAGAGGTGTGACCAACACAGTCTACCAGTCCTCAAGGTTGGTGGCTGGAACATGTGGCTACTTGTTCTGTAAAAATTGAAATGTACCCACATTTCCCGCCAAACACTGTTACCTTGTGGCCATGCTTTGGTTTAGAACCCTAACCGGCCTGTTGTCTAAGTGTAGGCGCCCTGACAGAATCCCAGCCCACACGTAACCATGACAGTTACAAGTAACGGTACTCTCATGCCACACCGGCAGTCGCGTAGTGCCATCAGCCGGGTCGCCTTACTTGTACGCAGGAAATCGAAAACATGCATGTGAAGTTTTTTGTATTCTCGGACTTCCGGGCGTGTGAAAAAACACACAGATCTTTCCAAAAGCTTCCGTACATAAAGCAGTGTCCGTCAGTTTTGCCCACTCTCTCCATCCCTATCTAATTTCGTGATCAATGAGATAAGGAGACGAACGCTGGAAGGTCTTCAAAACCCCGGTTTTCAAACAGCTTGTGACGAAAATCTTGTCGGTTTAGAATATGCAGACGATATCGTTTTGCTCTTTGAAGAGAAGACGCATGTTTTTGAATGAACTGATCGAAGTCATCCCGTCCTTTGCTATGTACTTTGCACCCACAAAGTGTAAGATCATGCTCGTGGACGTACAGTCACTGAACACGCCACTTACAATCCAGGGAGAGGTACTGGAAGTTGTATTCGTTCTGATTGTAGTGTGACAGATGAAGTGAATGCACGAATCTGCAAGGCCCGGGTCTTGTTTGCTAATTTGAGACACCTATGGCGTCAAAGTAGTATATGTCTGAATCTCAAGGAACGTGTCATGTTCATCGTCATCTGTAAGAACCGCGTACTTGTCGTATAGTGGTTGCAGCCGTCACAGTTTGGTTCACCGATGATTTGGGAGGTGGGGTAGATAGCTGGGCATTAGAGGCGGGAGCTGATAAATTGGTGCATAAATACGGTACTGTCAAGCGGGGGCGTTGGGACGTGTGTATCAGGCTACGGTGCGTGCTGTTTTGTTGTACGGCTATGAGACGTGGCCTTTTCGAGCAGCGGAACTGAAACGTCTTCAGTCGTTTTCTCAAGACCATAGCTTGTGTGGGTTGGTGTCTAAGAATCCGCAACAAGACAACTGGAAAGCGAGTTTTCGGTTGTGCACCGGGTACTTACATTGAAGAGTGTGTCCAGCACCAGAAGCTGCGTTGTTTAGACCATGTATCCCGCACGCCGGACCATCGTTGGCCGCAGGGAGTGCTGTTTTCCGTACCCACTTCAGAGTTGTCGCGGCAGGGAGACGGCCAACCCTTGACCTGGTAAAGGAGTATGAAAGAGATTACGAAACGTTGGGGTGCTGTCGGTGCTACTCGCCTACCGGGACGGGCAATGCGTGATCCCCAATGCGCATGGTTGGGAAAGGTGCGAGATTTGGCTGCTAGTCGATGTCAGTGGCGTTCGTGTTGTCAGTTTCTATCCAGATTGCCTGAATCGGTGTCTGGATGTGTAGGCACCTCTGAGTGATTGTATAGGTTGGCATTAAGTTCCTTCCCCGTCCACTTTGATTCTTTTCTTCACAGTAGGACTTTCAAATAAATCATGGTTGTACGGCAGCGAAGCATCAGTGTTGGACATTGATGTGACGCTGTCGATGATGTTTCATGTAAATTTTCGACCTTCCTTAAGGCGACAACCACCGTGGACGTGCGAATCCCTCGTGTGGGTTTACTATTTCAAGTGGTGTCAGATAGGGCTGTCTGTCGCTTTTTCTCCTCATGTTTGTCATGGTCGTAATTGGTGGACTCTAGGCTCGGAAGCTGGTGGGGTCAACATGCTACTGGGGCTTTTGCTCACAGATATCTTAAGTCCGATTCAGTCGAAGTGCAAGCAATGCCCTAGATAATTCCGCGAATATGGTTTGTTAAGCGATATCGTAAGACTGAATTAGGTCAAACCCGAAACTCGTGCTTTCGAGTGAAGTGATCCAGGTTTACATGTAAATTTACATACGTGCAACTGTCTAGGGGTGGACGGTAGTTCCATCCCGATGTGAGAAGCCGGAGCGGCTTTTACCAGACTGCAATATGTGTCGTAGGTATGTCATCACCTGAACATACAACGCTGTAGTGCGTTCAATTTTAAGTAGTTCAAAAATTCATCGATACCCTCGGAGTGTTTTCCGAGTCTGTTACGAACATCAGAGCATTACTATCCACTGAGTGGCTTTCAAAGCAAATAACTTATCCATGATTGATGTGTGGATGACACTCCAAAGATTATGTGGGTTTGGTGATGTGCTTCATCACCATCAGAGGCAGCAGCATCCGTGTTGACATTACCGTACAACCACAAAGTTTGTTATAGAGGAAAATGTTGGTGGGTCAGGTAGAATATATGGTCGTTGGTTTGTTCGCTGAGCTGGGCAATTTTATCGTAAACATTTGATCACCAGTCGAGCTGACATCATCAGTACGTTGTTAGGGAGCGTGGTGGAGCGTAGCACAACCAGCAACTCATCGCTATGCTCCACAACGCCCCCTAACAACGCACTGATGATGAAATGTTTGCAATCAAATTGCCCAACTCAGCGAACAAACCAACGACCAACCACAAAGTTTATTTCATCATATTCAGTGACTTAAAGGGAAAAGGGGAGAAAAGAATGGGTGATGGAGGGGCATGATGCATCATTATCATCAGACGCCAGCATCAGTGTTGACATTGATGCTAGTCTACCGCAAGCACCCCGAGGTGCGCACTCTTCCAATCGTTCAATCAGACAACCTAAAAAGAAACCGACAGCACGATCGCCACTGACGTCGAGTAGCTGCATTTCTGCACACTTGCAGGTGAATCGCGGGGATCTTATCCTGAAAGACAGACCATGTTATTTGGACTCGTAGTCTCACTCTCCTGGCTGGTCACTAGTTATCCGACTCGCATTCTGCACCACACTAAGGAGAGTACAGAGTACAGCACCGCACCCTTGGAAGCAAGATTCTGGGTTTTCTATACACACGGCGTTGCTCTAACAGCTGGTGGGGCGTGAAGATATGGTCGACGCAGTTACTATCTGGTTGAAATCCCGCCTGACGCTCGTAGCCTGGATTTCGCGTGCCATCGTAAGCCAACCAAGAGTAAGTCACGCTAGGAGCCGTGTCGCAACAGGAGTCGAACCGAAGCCCCTGTAATTGCTGCATTCGCTGAGGATGGGCACTTATCGAACCACTCCAGTTGTCCGGAATGGTCTCTCCCAGATGGAGACAGATAGGCTTGGCAGGCACTGGCTGAGGAATTCACTGCCTTCCCAAATAAAGCAAGTTGAAGGTTCAAAAATATCGTCCAGCTGTAGCACCATTTCGGCGCATAGCTGCCATGCCACACGAAGGAGGCACGAGGGCTGGGATACTGCCAGGTCGCCCAAGCTTTGACAGGGGAAGTGGAGGGGCGGAGGTCGGGTTCGAACCACGGACCTTCGGGTCAGTAAACTCGCGCTCTAACCACTTGGTCCATCTCGCCCCAACGGTCCAAAAGTTCTCTGCTTTGTATCGGAGAACCGTTTTGATCCTCAATGATTTAGCTGACAACAGGCTGTCGCGAAACAGCAACAAAAATCTACAACAGACATTGTTCGTTGTCCGCGCATCTTGTATCCAACTAATCGGGCTTCAGCTGCGCTGAGTCTACCCACCTGAGCGTTCGTGTCAACGGCAACTACGGTGTTATCATATACAATAAACAGCGGTGATTGGTAAGAGTAGTCTGCCTTTCTAAGGATAAAATCGCCACACGTTCCAATCTAACCTGGAGAATCAGAACCCTATGTTCGTCAGAATTCTATGCACTGAGCAACCTGGTATGAGAAACTTTGTGGATGTCAGAATAAACCCTCCTCTGCCATTATAGCTCAGTAGATAATAATGGTACGCAAACCAGTATACCGCGGCAAGGTCCAGGCTGTTTGCTCCGTGTGCCAGTGAATCGACCCTCAGTAACAGTCTTGTCCGCATGATAATGCGGAGAATGTAAAAATGCCAGAGAAAGTCAAGCTGACGAAGTAAAAGTTGGTCACCGCAGTTTCTCTGGATGCTGACCTGAAGACGGGATACATTAAAAGCCAAAGGCGCTGGTGGATACAATCCACTGACGTGCAAGCACGTAAGCTGTCCAAGACAACTTACTATTCCGTTCCTTCCACTCACGAGAACTCTGCCGTCAACTTCAGATATACATCTGTCGGCGATACCGGTTGCTGCCTTCAACGTCTACCGATCTCTGTCATTCGAAACCGAAACTGACAGCTAGAGGGGCATGTACACGATTTACGGCCTGTGATGTCCACAAATATGCGAACACATTCATTGGGTGCATCCTGGTCGTTAAATTTTTCGAAGTTGTTAACATTATTGAACTCCTTACTTAAGTGTAACGCTCTAAACCCTCATGCATTTTCCCCACCACCAATATTCTCTTTCAGTCGTTCCTAAACCGACTGCACCCACCCTGGCCCGAACTTGTCTGTCTATTCTACGTGATCGTTCTAGTCGGCTTGGCTATTCTTACCCGATGTGTAGTAACTGGAAAGCGCTTCACCTGCTGTGGTGTGCAACCACCGCAAGCGATTACCACAGATGAAACCTGATCCGCCCACCGCCGTTTCTTCCAGAACTCCACATTACTTGCCATTCTCATAATTTTTGTACTTCACTTGGCTATCTATAATAACTTTTGCTCCCTATTTGTCATTCGGTTTTCTTTCGGTTCACTATTCGAATGACGGATAGGATTGGGTAATTGCATGGGTGCGAGAGCGATGCGACCGTGTTGTTGCTATTTATTGCATCTAGACAGCGGGGTAGTTCGTGCCGTCGTTCGTCTACAGGTTGCGCAATCCTGTTGGGATCAAATCAGTCATTGGTGTTTGTGCGTCTTGGCGACGAATGAAACTATGGTAGCTACGATCACCGTACAGTATGTACGAGGTTTTTACGGATGAGGTTGATGATGTTCTTTGCAGTGATGATGAAACGATGAAATAAACTGATAGTTCGCAGCAATCAAGCCTAGCGGTGCACTGGCGTCGCCGATAAAAACAATCCACTGTGATCAGTCGCACAGCTTGATGGACTTCGTGGCTGAATGAAGCGTCACAGACGTTTCGCATCCATATCTCAGATACAAAATATAGACTGTCAGCACGGATGTAGTATGTGTGTGAGCCGAAATCAAGAGAATAGCAAAAGTTAGTAGTTGTCGACCTACAGGTGATCCAACACATTCACCTTAACAAGACTAATGATAAAGTGTAGTAGTACGTGGGGACCTCAGGATGAAGTGGGAGGACAATTCGTCCGCCCCTGTCATGCAAATCGTAGGTGAAACCTTGGGGCGTCCTTTATTCGTTATGGATATTTGATGAGAACAAATGGAACATTCATAATGAAGTGTATATTTTGGTTGGTTGACTTAAACAAGTGACTCTGAAGAGAAAAATAATCTCGGAACGTTAATTGAAAGAGGGTGTTAGTGCGTCGTGTCACAGTTGAGTGTCAAAGATGCTGCTTCTGATGTGCCAGTTGAACCAAGCTTTCCGAGTATGGTAATTCTTCAACTCGGCAAACGGGACAGGGTAGCTGGAATAAGAAAGATGAGAACAGACATGCCAAACAAGCTGACAGGAAAACCAAACCAAATAAACTGTTTTAAATAAAGTTATTTGATGCAATGACAAACAGGTACTTGTTTTGGCCGATATTGGAGAGACAACGTGGTTCATTTTGTCCGTCTGTATCAAAAATTTTCTGACAATATTGAAAACAATTATGGGTTCTAAAAGTGTTCTACTGGTATTTTTTGTTGAATCCGTGCGACATTTGATGAGATCAGCCAGTCGACCACGACCTTCAAGCCAGGTCAAATTAGAAATGAGCTCGTGCTGTCGGTTCCGATCCGATTAGTTGAGATTTTATGACTTCACAGAGGCACACGCGAACGTTGTGTGCCATATGGACTACACAAGTCTTTACTGGTAATCTCATTGTTACCCTTCAATTAGTCAACTGGCCTGAGCCTAATTGTGATTACCAGTCGATAGAAAAAGCTCTGATAGCGATCTTACACTATCCGGAGAAATGCGCTTCGGGGTGCTCGGCCAACCAATTCCCATGACCCTTGTGACGGCACGGACACATTTAGTTTTCACTGTCATCACCATATGGTGCATACATCAAGAAATTAGTGTGGCCTAGCTAACGACCTGCAAGTGTCCGGTCCAGTGAACACAAACAGCTCGATGCACCTTGCCAGTTACAATCCACGATTATCTCGTATCATCAGAGAACAACACGCACTCAGAAGCTCAACTACCTGACGACCTCTGGAAAATGAGCGCTAAGTAAAGGTGGGAAGCAAAAGGAACAGCGGGGGTTAGCGCGAAAAAGTACTAGGTTCATAACAAAGATAACCAGGAACAACGCACTCCTGAAGAGCATTAAATAAACACATCTTAGCATATACCAGAGTAAGGCGCCATCAGTGGGACTGACCTAGCGTCCTTTGCGAATCTTACCCAACGTAAACTAATCACACCAGGGACAAGCGTCAGCTACGCAAAGCGGCTAGAAGGTGACACCACGCACGCTAATGGACTGGATTACATGTTATTTCATGCAAAGTTTCTCACCACGGACAAGGAATATCGGGAACGCTGTCAAGAAGGCGTAGAGATTCCATTGCGCCTAGCTTTACTAACCGTTTTCCCCCTTTAACGTAACTTGCTGATACTTTGCGATTTTTCCGCCAACGGTAGTTTGGGGTGGGAAAAGATGCCCTGGTAGTAGTTGGGTATGTGTAGCACACACCCGAACAGCTTTCAACCAATCGGTTTGCCTGGCTGCTCTAGCGATTTCGCTTCACTACCAAGTACCGCTTACACAGCCATTCACTGTGTAAGGATTGAAGCCTTGCTGCCTATGAAAGCACTGGTAATCAAAAGATCAGGGGCCTATAAGGTCCTAGGACCGGAGGGACCAAGTTTCGGAGTTGCATTGTATACATGACCCTTTAGCTAGCCCGAAGTAGTTTCTGGCACCATAGGCAACGCTCTTCGGCGAATGTTTCACGTGTCTCCATGATGGGCTCATTGACTTAATGCGCTCGTGGCTTATTCGGCTACAAAGAAATGTAAACCTAGCAATAAACTTGACCTTTATACAGCAGCGAGGGATCAGTGTTGAGCACTGATGTCATGCTGTCGGTGATGATCATCATCACTCTAGAGCTTCAGAGGGGCACAAGTGACGCAATACCGTACTTTGGAGGTGCAGAAGGCATGCCATTCACAAGGCAGCCATTCACCAACGAACTAAACGATACCCAAGTAATTTTTGCCCATTACTGTTTCTCCAGACGTGGTCTTCATAACCAAGCTGGTTTACTCCTTAAAGTGTGCACCCTATAGTAACGTCTATGGCAAAACTGAACAGAGAGAAAGAAGAGGTAACCTGGCGAACTCTGCTGGTTCTGGGGAGATTTTAGATGATTTTAAACCGTAACCTGGCAGGAGGTATGAAGGCGAGAAGAACGTCCACAAACATTTGAACGTAGAACAGTTACCAGTACTGGTGGTAACGCCAGCAAAGAACACAGGTGCTTTACTTCCGATGTATATTCGAATGAGAATACCAGTGGTAAGACGGGAAGGGCTAGCGGCAGGTAATCTAGCCTGGAGGAAGACCATCTCGCCCGGAAGCTTGTTGGCGCTTCGAAGCACAAAGCCATATTGATATTAACGAGTTGGTCGACAAGAGCTTATGTGCAGGGGCAGGAGGCCAGCTAAACTATTGTTATGAGTATTCTGCCCATCGATCATCGTAATAATCGGTTTCACGATCTTAAACGGGTGCATCCTATGGGGGACCACAACATGTTTGTAGACCCTGCAAATCAAACTGAAGTCCGGTATTCAACAATAGGTAGTTGCATTTGCTCCCCCCATCCCACTTATTAACAGAAAACCTTAGTCTACCCAAATTGCTGTTCGGAAGTCTAGTCCCTAAGGGGAGGTTAATCCAACTACACAACTATGCCATGTCCAAGTCCTGTGAATTTATCGAATTCATTCAGGAAGTTTGTATTCTTGTACCAACTCCATGGGTATATACGGCACACTCTATCACCTATGAGGAAAATCCCAGATGTCATGAATGAACTAGGAATTCAAATTAGACCGAGACTAGTGTTAACTGCACTTAAAGGTAGAAGCATATACTCCTATGAATACATATCTATGGTATCTATGAAAGCGTTCAGCTGTAGCACCCTTTCGGTGCCTAGCTGCCATGCCACCCGAAGGAAGCACGAGGGCTTGGATACTGCCAGGTTGCCCAAGCCTAGACAGGGCTATGGTATCTATATAGCAGAGCCACGCTATATTTCCGATAAGAAATTAGAAATATGAAGTTAATACTCAGATGACAATCATGAGAGATTGAATGCATACCGGATACTATTGCACCACTAAGCCAAGTGGTCCTAGCATTAACTTTTCACTAGTTTGAAATGCGACCCAAAAATAGTCCACACGATTTTCAAAACGAATCAGATGCAACTCACCCTAAGTGGCACCAATATACAATAAGGATCTTTTTCTAGGAGTTCCGCCAACTCCTCTTGATGTTCCTTTTCCCGATGGTGCATATACTCGCCGATGCAAGTATTATGGAAATAGTGAAACTCAGGTGTGCAGTAAACGTCTGATTCTTGCACAAATCCACACAGACAGATGGCACAATTCACCGTGGGAACGTTGTTCGCAATAAACTCGCGACTAAACTAAAAAAAGAAAACAACACGACGGAATATCAGGTGGACAGCAGTCACTGCAGACTATTGTGATCATTATATAAACGACCTTGTCCAAGCCCATGATGGAGTGTGAAGAGGTGGTCTAAGCAACCCCTATGAGGCTGCAGTCCCGTTTGCTGATCTCGATTCAATCTTTCACGGACCAAGGGTCAGCCAGTAACATGGTACAAAGATGTGACGGTCTGAACTTACTGCGAATCGACATCCGACGATGAGGTATTTGGAAGAGAACCCAGTTGGTTCTAATAGAGTCGCTTAACTCCGAGATCTCCCAGCTTCTCAGTTGCTAAGAGAGTTGTCCGCCTCTTGCGCAGCTCTGAAAAGCAATAAGGGGAGTGACTGAGCGCACTGTCAGAATCTTCGCGAATGTTCCATAAGGAATGACAGTCAGTTATTGGTCAACGCCATTGGTAAGTGATGGGACTGTGATCAGTTTTAGTCTGTGGTTGGTACGCATGCAGCCAGACGATTTTCATCAGTTCGGGGGTAGTCTGTGGTCAGCATACAGTTGAAGTGGTCCTTCGTCGTTGTCCGTATGTATCGAGTCCAATCCAAGTCGGCCACCCAATTGAATCTCAGACATGCTGAGTCTGACAACTGTTCATTCGAAGTATGGGTGGTCACAACGACATCTGAGCGCCACCGCAGCAAGGTACTCAAGACGCCATAGAAGTTTTTTCTGATGCTGCCAGAGCTACGGTCAGTTCGGAGTACGACAAACAAAATTCAACTTCTGACTTACTACATTACTGAGCAAACTACAACGAGGCGTATATCAACGGATATCCCGTCAGCGTGGATCCTTCAGCCCCGTGACTTGGAACGAGACTGGTACCTTCGAGGCTTCTGGATCACCAGATGTGAACGGTTGGAAGCGTGGAGAGTGAAAGGGTTCAAGGATTGTACTTCGGTATTGAGGTCTTGTTTCCGGTACACACCATGTATCAATTTCAAGTGAGTCCCGTGTTCGAGCTATAGCAGTCCGTTGTCTCTCTTGCTTAAGTTCGAACATTAAAAACAGCCAATTAAACCGGCTGACATGTAGATATCGCGGCTGAAGGAGTGATGCAGGATGGATGAGGTCGTCACTCCTAATGGATGAACCTGAAAGCAGAGTATCACTGATGAGTTCATCAACATGATCGACAGCATAACATCAGTGTACAACACCGAAGCTTCACTCCCATACGACCACGATTTATTTGAAAGCCTTGTTGTAATGAAAAGAGTGAATGTGGACGGGGAAGGGACTTAGTGCTAGCTTAACACAATCATTACGAGGTGCCTACACCTCCAGACATTCACTCAGGCAATCTGGATAGAAACTGACAACAGGAACGCCACTGACATCGGTTGGCAGCCATATCTTGTAGTGTCTCCAACCAGGCACAGTGAGGATCACGCGGTTCCCATCCTGGAAGGCGAGTAGCACGGACAGCACCCAAGCGTTTCATAATTTCCTTCATACTCCTCTGCCGAGTCAAGGGTTGGCCACCTCTCTGCTTACGCCACTCCGAATTGGGCATGGAAAACAGCACTCTTCGGCAAACAATGGTTCGGCATATGCAACACATGTCCCAACCAACGCAGCTTCCGGTGCTGGACACATTCTTCAATGGAAGTACTCATTGCACAACCGAAGACGCGCTTTCTAATTGTCTCATTACTGACCCGCCAACACTAACCCACAGGAGCTATAGTTCTGAGACAACTGCTGTTGAACGCCTGAAGACGTCTCAGTTCCGCTGCTCGAATAGGCCAAGTCTCGCAGCCATACAACAAAACAGCCAATACTGTAGCTTGATACACACGCCCCTTCAGATTCAGGGATAAACCACTCTGACAGCATAGGTATCTCAAATTAGCGAACGCGACCCGGGCCTTGCAGATTCGTGCTCTCACCTCATCTGTCACACTGCAATCAGAACGAATACAACTTCTAAGATGAGCAAAAACGCTCCACAACTTCCATTACCTCTCCCTGAATTGTAAGTGGTGTGTTCATTTGCTGCACGTCCACGAGCATGACTTTACCATTTGTGGGTGAAAAGTGTATACCAAAGGACGGGATGACTTTGGTCAGTTCATCCAAGAACACCTGCGCCTCTCCTCCTCTTTGAAGACGAGGACGATGTCGTCTGCGTACTTCAGATCGGCAAGGGTTTCTTCACAGGCTATTTGACCACCACGACTTCGGAGACCTGACAGCATTCGTGTCATTACCTCAGAGATCACGAAATGAAATAAGAATGGAGAGATTGAGCACACCTGACGGACATCGCACCGTGTGCGAAGGCTTTTGGAGAGCACGTCACATACTCCCGCACGTCCAGAAGTATGAGAATACAAAAAGCGTATCATGTTCACGAACTTCTGGGACATTCCTTGGTTGGAAAGCGTGTCAAGGAGGACAGACTGGTCAACCCAGTTGATTGCACCTTGGAAATCTAGAAATACTAAAATTGTGGGTCGTTTGCACGTACGACGTTGTTCTAGTACCTGACGGAGTGTGAAGATTTAGTCAACACACCCCCTACCAGGCCGGAATCCCGCTTGCTGCTCTCGAGTCAGTATCTCATGAGCCACCGTAAGGCGACGAAGCACAATTGCCGCCAGCAGTCTCATTACGACCGGGATCGAGCTGATCCCCCTGTG
>NW_008751916.1:402697-404442 GCF_000715545.1 Opisthorchis viverrini | reverse complement strand
GTTCAGCACTGTAAGTTACTGGGAGTAGGTTATCTCTTACCTGTTGTCTGTATGCTATCTCGGTGTTTTAGAGGTTGATGGAACTTATTATATCGTGTTTGATAGTCTATGTACTCGAGTTGGTAACCTCCAGGAACAAGACAAAGGAGACCTAATGAAGATCTGCAGTATTGCTGTTATCATCATCATCATCATCGACAGCATGACATCAGTGTTCAACACCGATGCTTCACTGCTGTACAACCATGACTTATTTGAAAGCCTTACTGTAAAGAAAAGAGTAAAGGTGGACGGGGAAGGCGCTTAGGGCTAGCTTAACACAATCATTCCGAGGTGCCTACACCTCCAGACATTCACTCAGGCAATCTGGATAGAAACTGCCAACAAGAACGCCACTGACATCGGTTGGCAGCCATATCTTGTAGTGTCTCCAACCAGGCACAGTGAGGATCACGCGGTCCCCATCCTGGAAGGCGAGTAGCACCGACAGCACCCAAGCGTTTCGTGATCTCTTTCATACTCATCTGCCAGGTCATGGGTTGGCCACCTCTCTGTTTACGCTACTCCGAATTGGGCATGGAAAACAGTCCTCTCTTCGGCAAACGATGGTTCGGCATGCGTAAAACATGTCCCAACCAACGCAGCTTCTGGTGCTGGACACATTCTTCAATGGAAGTACCCGTTACACAACCGAAAAAACGCTTTCTAACTGCCTCGTTACGGATGCGCCGACACCAACCCACACGAACTATGGTTCTCATACAACGACTGCTGTACACCTGAATACGTCTCAGTCTCGCTGCTCGAACAGGTCAATTCTCACAGCTGTACAACAAAACAGCCCGCACTGTAGCTTGATACACACGTCGACGTCATAGGTGTCTTAAGTTAGCAAACGCGGTCCGAGCCTTGCAGATTCGTGCATTCACCTCATCTGTCACACTACAATCAGAACTAACACAACTTCCAAGATACGTAACACGCTTTACAGCTTCCAGTACCTTTTTTGGATTAAGTGGCGTGTTCAGTGACTGCACGTCCACGAGCATGACCTTACACTTTGTGGGTGCAAAGTGCATGCCAATGGACTTTTGTCAGTTCATCTAAGAACACCTGAGCCTTCTCCTCCTCTTCGAAGATGAGAACGATGTCGTCTACATATTCCAGACCGACAAGTTTTTCTTCACAGGCTATTTGAACATCAGGTTTTGGAGACCTTCTAGCGTTCGTCTCATTATCTCATTGATCACGAAGCTACAAGTAAATGGGAAGAGTGGGCATCCCTGACAGACGCCGTTTTGTGTACGGGAGCTTTTCGAGAGCTCTCCCTATACTCTCACACATCCGGAAGTGTGAGAAAATAAGGAACGTATTATGTTCATAAACCAACGGGGCATTTTTGGTGGGCAAACTTGTCAAGAAGGACAGACCAATCAACCGAGTCAAGTGTGCTTGGGAAATCCAGGACTACTAGAATTGTGGGTCGCTTATACATATGGCGTTGTTCTAGTACCTGACGGAGTGTGAAGATTTAGTCAACACAACCCCTACCAGGCCGGAATCCCGCTTGCTGCTCTCGAGTCAGTATCTCACGAGCCACCGTAAGGCGACGAAGCACAATTGCCGCCAGCAGTCTCATTACGACCGGGATCGAGCTGATCCCCCTGTGGTCACCACACTCACTATTCCCCCCTTTTTTAAATGGGCACTATCACCGACTCTCTCCAGTTGTCTGGACAGACTCC
>NW_008751916.1:397528-402659 GCF_000715545.1 Opisthorchis viverrini | reverse complement strand
CTGACTGAGGACTTCACCCCCGTCTTTGAACAGTGCGGGTGGAAGGTCATCCGGACCGGGAGCTCGGTGGCGCTTGAGAGAACATATGCAGTCGTAAACTTCGGAGGTCGTAGGTGGTTCCACGTTTACCGTCCAGGGTTCCACCTCACCTGTGGGCTCTAGATGAGTGCCAGCTGGTAGCCACGACAGTCGTTGTTCGAAGTGTTCAGCCCACCTGTCGAGGCGTTCTTCTCTATCCGAGATGGTCGTTAAGTCGGGGGTGAAGAAAGACTATGTGAAAAGGAAGTTGCGTTTTTTCGCCAACCCATCAAGAGGTATGCTGTAAGTAATGCGATGCCCTTGATTAACATACGCGACGCCGATATTGCATAAGATAAAGTGCCCTTGTGAAAATCATTGTTGTAAATAGGCTAGGACACTGACAGGTCACCCACACCAAGGAAGACGATTGGGACCCTCAGCCTTTGAATGGAAAGCTTGACCGTAAAATATCGGTATCTGGCGAGATATGCCAGTGCACTGCATCTTTTAAAGAAAGAATCGCTACACATCCAATTCCTCAAATTCGAGGATCAAGAAACTGTTTGTCAACCCCATTACCACTGATTAGTCTGGTAAGAGACTGTGGGTGTCGCACGGACATTCCCCAGTATAGCTCAGTGTGTCATGGGGGCGCACAAGCCATCACACCGCAGTAAGGTCAGCGTTTTTGTGATGAACTTCTAGACTCCAGTAAGCGTTTCCTGCATTCGGGCAGCCCGGGTAACAACATCAGATTTGAACCACTGTAGACCACTCCAAGTGCCTTCACCTCGCGTTCTTTTCGAGAACGATTAAGAGACCAAAGACGATCCTGAAAGTGCCTGCCTCGATGAACAATGAAGTTTCTTATTCTTCCCAGTGATCTGACTTTTCGAATCGCTGATGTAGCCGATGATAATGTGGTTGAGTTTACCCCCGATTCAGTTGAAGTATTTCCAGAGAATTAAACAGCCATCGATCCCGTTTCCTACCCGTCGCTGATCGAGAGTTCAAGGTCTGGTGAACATCACCCAAATCTTTCCGACAATCATCACGACAGACGTCTCCGTGAGTTAGCACTTTCTATGGCTGGCACTACTTTTGGCTGTTGTGTCCATCTTGGCAAAACCAACTGGTAATTTCAAATATCTAGCCCGTCCTGAATGCTCTGCACAGGTTTCGAATACTCCCTGCAATTTCAATCAGAACACCGTTCGACCTGCGGATTTCCACTAGGACTAGTATAAAAAGGGCTTGCAAGGGTATCACACGATGGTAACAACGACCAAAGTAAAAATCACAAGGGGCATCGTACTTCAGAGGGCACAACTGTTCGTCGTTTTGTGGTAAATTGTCGCCAGACCTGTATGAACCGTAACGAAAAACTCACATCAATTATGTCGAATAGGACCGGATCTCCCTTGCGTTCTGCGATTAATTCGTTCAACAAAATTGTGAGTCGTCTCACATCACGATCAGCTAGGCCATGTACTTCGTATATCGTCAAGTTTGGGGATGTGGCAGGGTACTGAGAAGATCAAGATCGAATTGTCATTGAAAATTACTTCGGGATCGCAGGTAATTTTGATTTTAAAATCAATCAACTTGTTAGACGAGACAGTGAACCCTACTCCGGGGCTAATCAAGAATGACAAAGTGGTTGTGCCTAAACTAATTACGGAGTGATAAAAAGCGGGTACTTACTCACTTGGAACTGGCCGAAAATTCCCCAGGATATGTCTCACGCAGGAGCGTAATTTCATCTAACAGACATGAATCATTTGCGGGGTTCCTCGATTCCATTATCAGCGGTCGCGTCGCTGAAGCTGAGGTGACACTGAGAAAAAATACAAATACTGAGGTGAGAGATACTACAGGACACAATACTAACACGTACACCGTTCTAGAAATTAAAATCAGTGACGGTATCACCCTGTACTACGACTGTTGAGGCAGCTAAATATCCCTCGCATCTAATCTTACGCATCCATCACTGGCACGCAGTCCGTTGTGCCCGGCTTCAAATAACCATCATCGGCAGCACAAAAATGCTCAAAAAAGATCACTAAATGCGATGTTGCTTTATATGAACGCCGACAGGGATAACTTGCGAGGACCGGAAGCGCAAAGTCAAGCCTGGCACCTAAATTCACAATTTCACCCCATATAAGAAGCCGCCGCATGTTCCAAATGCAGCGTACTTCGTCTTGCTAAATATCATAAATTTTGGCGTATGGTCTGATTATAGTTCAGCATAGCATGACAGGAGTCGCTTGTACGTAAACATTTATGTTACCGACTAACTGTTGCTTTAAGTAAATTTTAGACACTGGAAATTTGAGCTCAAGATAGTTCAGTGGCCAAGGCGGGGGCGAGATCGCCCAAGTGTTTAGAGCGTGAATTTACTGACCGGAAGGTTCGTGGTTCCAACCCGACCTCTGCCTCTCGACTCCCCTGTCTAGGCTTGGGCAACCTGGCAGTATCCCAGCCCTCGTGCAGCCTTCGGGTGGCATGGCAGTTAGGCACTAAAAGGGTGCTACAGCTGAACGATTTCTTTCTTTTTTAAATTTCTTCAGTGGCCAAGGCGCGAACCAGAAGGATTGCGACTCGAACCCGACATCTGCACCTCGGCTGCCCCCACCTAGGTTTGGGCAAAATGAGGGTACCTCAGCCCTCGTGCTCCCGTTGGGTGGCATAACAGCTAAGCACCGAAAGGATGTCACCGCTGAAAGGATGTACTGTATACGTTGCAGATAAGTATGTTTTGATGTCCACTGCATTAACCACATTGCTTGACCGTGAAAGGAGATTCCCTGCTCACGGGAACTAACTTCGAGATCAACCAGATCCGTTTCTACTCGCTGGAAAACCTGTGCAGTCCAGCCTAGAAACTTCGACGCTGCAAAGGAACATCTCATTCACTTTACCACATGGGCATGTGAACAGCTTTGAGGGGTTAGCCATCAACAGCAACACCCAGCGCCTGCCAGTACATACCAGCGCCAAGCCGCTGAAGGAAGCACAAGTGCTGATATTCTACCAGGCTACCCAAGCCCAGATAGGAGCGGTCGACAGGCCGCAGTTGGGTTCGAACCACAAACCCCCTGACCCGCACCTTAAACACAAAGCATCCAGCCCTGCCGTCCCTATCCATCTTTATCCCGAGCTCAAAGCTCCAGAATTCCGGATCAAGCAATTGATTTGCTTCTTCCGTACGAATAATTTATTTGATCCGGTCTATGGAATTGGAATTGAGTAAAGTCATCTGACCACATTACGTCTCATACCGTAAGGCTCAGCACCTCTCATTGAATCAGAGTAGTGCTCTGACGTTTCACAACCTCTGTATTTGAGAAAAATACTAGAAAATAAATTCATGGTCACAACTTTAAAAGCCATATCTGCTCGTAGGTGAGTAAGCAGTGAGTATGAATACCACACTCAAGATGCAGATCATCAGTTTTTCACTGGAAAATCTGGCTGATTACTGCAACGTCTCATCGATGATGTGGATACCGTCTGGTGTATTATTGGTGCAGAACAAATCGTATTCTTGTCAGTTCCATGACCAGTTTCAACTTGGCCTTTAGCGCTTCGGACGACAGCCGAATGCGATTTGGATGACGGGAACCATCAGCTGCTTATTAACACTCTGTAGAATTGACCTCGCCCCAATAAAACGTAACTTGAGAAGCTGGATGCCAGGGGAACCAGCATGAATCGCCGGGTATAATGCACTTTAGCTTCATTGGTAGCGTTGTTTGGCAGAAGGCATGCCGAACGACTGGAAACCACCGGGTCATTAACATAATGATCGTAGGTTCCAATGTGCTTTTTCGTGCTGTCCTACGCAGATTGATCCATCCGCAAAAATCGAGCTGGTTTTCACTCTGGCCGGGGTTGTATTAACCACATTTGAAAATCCTCAAACATAGCCACACGTACTGTCCGGAGGCCAGCCGGCAATCGTTGTCTTCTTTAATCCAAAAGCGGTGGTCGACTCAGTCGATCGCGCTGCATCGCGTCGAGTTTCCCTCGAAGTCATATAGAATATTTTCGTCACACTCCTCCAATCCTTATAACCCAACATCCTTGGATACTCAGGAGAGTATCCTCCTGAGTTCATCACCAAAAGTGGTATCCGCCAGGTCGCCATTTTTCACCTTACCTCTCTAAAATTCGCTAGCGAATTAGCAACCGAAGGAAAAATCACTGTATCTTCTACCTTTGGTAAGGGGTTGCTACCAAGGAAGACCTTAAAGACTTGGTGTACGCGGCTGGCATTGCACTATTTCGCCTTCAGAATACAAAGTGCTATTGCAAGATTGGGCGAGTCGACAGCTAGAGCTGACCATGACATTAGAACAAGATTTACTTATATGGATAGCTTTATCAGGTCGGACGGTTGCAATGCCAACAAAGTGAGTGCTGGAATCGCCAAAGCCTGTTCTACTCTCCATAAAAGTAGGCATCTGTGGTGTCGATGTGACATTGGCCTGTCGGTGAAGTTCAGTGTCTCCAAAACGACATTGCATCCGGCTTTGATTTTATGACTGTGAATTCTGACTACTATACGTTGATAACAGAAGATTGTTTGTTTTAACCACTTTTGCCTTTGTAGCAGTGCACATGTATCACGGGAACATCAAATTAGCAGTGTTAAGGTGCGGTTAATGGTTTTGGCCGACAAACCGAATATTTTTCCAATCGCCGATTTGATTGAGCTACACTACTTCGGCTAGACCATGTATTCCATGCATCAAGCGACCGATTGTCCCGCCGTGCCCCGCTCGATGAGGTGGACAACGCATGACCTGGAGGCGAAGTTTAAAAAATATATAAAGGGGCTTTGGCTGTTCTGAAACACGCCCTGTGACAAAATAAGTGGTTGGAAATGCTCACCAACAAGCGGGTGTTGCAGTTATTCTCTTGCCCTTGATCATTAACCTGTTTCCCATGTTTTTCCTGCACCATCTTAATCTTACAATGCCACTGACATAGCTGCTGCGACACGAACCACACTGCACTGAACACTGATTTGATAGGGCCCAGATGAAATGTTCTTAGAGGCTTTCAGCTCATCTCCCAAGGTCATCATCATCATCATCAT
>NW_008751916.1:387270-388845 GCF_000715545.1 Opisthorchis viverrini | reverse complement strand
AGATCCTTAGCCGTCCGGATCTTACAACGCTGAAAAAACAATAATGTTTACTCTCAGTTAGTGGGTGGCGTACCTTCAGTCATGAGACCAACAAGACAGTTAGAATAGAAGGGAGGATTATGGGGTATGTGGGTACACGCGGTTGCGCGGGAGGAGTGGTGGCACAGAAAGTGGGCATCATCCCACACGGACGTGGTCACGCGTAAACTAGCACGATCAAAATGCGGTGAACATCGCAGGTACGAAAACATAATCATCAGGATTTTTCCCTCTTGAGAGTATATTATGCTACGGTGGGATGAGACCGTTATAACTTGAAGGAGTTTTGTAAAATACAGCGATTGAGAGCAAAATTGAGGTACTGTACCCTGCACGTGATAAAAACCGCAGCTCAAGAAAAATGAGTTGTCAGAACAACCGACCTGATGAAGGTTAACTTAAAGCTAAAATCGATGCCTAGGCTGAATGGCCTTGGGAATTTACTGGCCTGCTCCACAAAAAACGTAAGGGGAATGGTGAAGTAGGCAAATTTGCAATAATCGTATATGATAGCTCGAATATCAGAGTCATGTTTCGCGGTGAGACTATATCTAATCACTGGGGTCGCTTGGGTGGAATCGGGCGTAAAAGTTCCATAGGAAAATGAGATGTTAGTAACACACATGGTAGTACACTGATTGCACAGATAACAGATGACTGTGTGTGAAGAATAAACTGAAAAGCCACTGGTATCGTGAGATACAAACTAATGGTCCATCTGCTTTGAGAGAATCGTCTCAGGGGGCGCTGGGGCCGGGTGAAGAATTTGTTCTTGGTTTTAGGCAAACGAATTGGGGAGTAAGAGTGCACAGAGAAGAGTAAGGAGCAAATGATTGCGGGTGTGCTATAAGACTGAGTATGGTGGTTCCGTGCTCTCAATGCACTGAAGTACTTCAGTTTTTAGATAGCCACCTAACAGACATAATCTTCAAAATGGTCATAGTAAGATGCGCAATTTTCAGGGCGGTGAAATTTTGTGCAGCCAGGAGATCCATAGAGTTACAACAGGTGAATGCAGGATCATCAGCAATTTTGGTCCGCATAGAAATCCACTTAGATGCAAAGCACCGACCAGATGGAGCAACTACCAACTATACAGGGCGTTTGAAGCTTGAGAAGAGAGGGAACGGGATGAGACCAGTAAAATTTGGTGAGATTTGAAGGGATAATAGATAGTAGTGAGTCCACTATCAGCAACAATAACCACCTAAATTTTATCACATTTTGGGTGGCCAAAACGAGCGGCTAAATGAGAAGAGAAAAGAGTAGATATATGCTTGGTGGTCCAGCAATCAAGGGCTCGCCCAGAAACCCCGCAGGTTGAGGAACGGCCTAGCACGACAATATACGCTATTATAGTCCAAAAAACAGAGAACAGACCCGTATAAGTTTTCATAGTGGAGGTCTGATAAGCGAAAGCCATTACGATAGGAATAACGGGGATAAAACCACCAAAATGATGGGCTAATTTATCTGGAATTCGTTACGGATGTTAGACAGTGCCATAAGTTGAGATGGATAGTGGAATAATAATAA
>NW_008751916.1:382669-385533 GCF_000715545.1 Opisthorchis viverrini | reverse complement strand
TCAAGGTGGCAGCTTTAGGTCGGGCATCTTCCAAGGTGGCGTTCATGTGAATCAATTGAAGTTCCATACACTTCAAGGACTGTTACCCTAACATACCCTCGTCGGTCAGCTTGTGAAACACCAAAATTAAATAGCTCCAAGCACTGGATTTCAATTAACACTCTCGTCACCATCATCATCATCACCAGCTGCTGCAAGGACCGCATTCTTGCCGTACAGGGATTCTAGCTACCAGTTTCGTTCACCGATGATTTGGGGAGATGGGGTATGTAGCTGCGAAATGGAGGCTGTAGTGGCTATAATTGATGCGTTACCAGTGGCTTCATCATCGACTGCGTGACATCAGTGTTCAAAACCGATACTTCACTGCCGTAACGTCAGTGGACTTTAATTGGAGAGATTTGGAGAGGAGCTATGTACTGAAGATAATAGCTTGGATGCACGATCACCACTGAGAAATCGACTGGGTCACGTTTAAGATCATTGGTGTGTCGTCTGTGGGTCCTCATCCAGGGAGAAGACAATGGTCAATGCAACTGGGTTTGTGATAATGGCTTTCATCTTCGCGGCCAAGTCACTTTTTGACCTCCACTGGCTCATTTTCACCCTTCAAGTGGTTGCGTATAAAAAGTCGGGCGACTAACACATGGAGTAGGTGGCCGAGCGATATCCTGAAACTGCTCGAAACCCGGACACATTCCACCCAGTCGATAGTACAATGCAGCTCAACGGACTGATACTTCAGCTGGAGAATATCATCGCACAGATCGTAAAGCTTGATGGGTCCGGAAAGCTGAGGAGATGGAGGGAGTGAAGTCTCGGAATGTGCGAGAGACATTCCATCTAATACGTGAAACAGGCACAAAAGGCCTCTGGTGAGCGCATCAAATGCAATAGAAACGACCCCCAAAAGGAGGAACGTCAGAATCATTGGGTTGAACACCTTTACCAACAATTGAACTGACCACCTACATTCGCTTAGTTGAATTCCCTCCACGCAACACAGCCATGGACAGCGGAACTCGAACCCTCAAAGGCTTCGGAAATAAGTAAATACCCCTTTTTCCTCAAGCATCACTGAGCTACTGATCCTAACGAACTCCCACGTGCTCTGCTCAAAGATAACGGTGAAATCCAGTCGTTGCTTGGCTACCTTATCTGCCTTTATCTGGGCAAAAGAGACCGTCCCAATCAACTGGAGCAGGTCAAAGTAGTGCCCATCTGCAAAAATTGTTCAAGGTGAGTTTAGCAAACTCTGCGCCGCTTATGTCTCGTCGTCTTCCGAGGACCTATGAAGGTGGGACTTGAAAACAGCAAGCAGGATTCCGGTCGGGAAGGAGTTGTGTTGAGCACATCTTTTCACTCTGTCAAATGTTAAAGCACCGGCATGCGTGTACGTGCCCTAAAATTTCGGTGTTCCTTGACTTTGGAAAGCGTTGGACTCTAACGGGCTTGCGTACAATGATATGCCCCAGAAGTTCGTGGATATTATAAGCTTTTTATAATGAGCGTACTTAAAGGCGCGTGAGTGTATGGGGAGCTCCGCAAAAGCCCTCGTCTTCTCCCTTCTACTCATCATCAGCATCATGTTTCAAAAACCGTGTATTTATTGTCCAGTGACTTTAACTGCCACTGTTTGGTTCGCTGACGATCTTTGGAGGTGAGGATAGATGGCTATTCGGTGGAAGTGGTAGCTGCTGTAAACATGCGTGAATAGAGGAGCAAAAGCGGATCTTTCCCATAGGAGATGGGGATTGAGATTTATGCAGTGAAAGCAACAGCCTGGATGCGCCAGCGCAACCCATAAAGTGTTATCAGTTCGTTTATTGCTGACGCGTTATTTCTTTCGAAAACCTTCAGAATTACTGATCCGCTATTCCTACGGGACTCAAGAAATGCCCCGAAAACACCTAAAGTTTTTCAAAGTCCTCAGCATGCAAAAGCCAGGTTTCTATCCATTTAACAATATGAAGCACACCGCAGCATTGTAAACTCAGCCCACGACAGATACTCTGATAACATGACTACGGTACGGGTGATGCATGTTCACGAAAGCCGCTCTGGCCTTCGTAATCCAGATAAAAAACATCAGCTTTCGCGGGACCACCGGACTGATGCAGGTGCCCAGGTAGACAGATTTGTCTACTACCTCAATCAGCCCATTCGCGAGCGCGAGGTTAGGGTTCAGCCTCACCCATTCTACAAACAGCACTGTACACTTTGCAGGTGTGAAGCGCCCGCCAAACGGAGGCACAAGTACTTAGAGTATCTAGTAACACCTGCATTACGATGGTGTCAGATCCATATCGATATCTCTCAGCGAATGTCCTGGGAGCATATTGACCTCATATGCACTAAAGGTGGAAAAGAAGTTCTCCATAATAATATCAACGGTGAAGAGGAGTGAGAGGGGATAGCCTTGGTTGACACCATTTGACGGTGTGAAACAGAGAGAGAGCTTCCCGTAGACCAGGCGTTCATGGCAGTTAGCCTGCAGTACCTTAAGAAGAGTCAAAAGTATGGAAAATAACTTCTTCATCATCATCATCAACAGCATGACATCACTGCCGTACAACCATGACTTATTTGAAAGCCTTATTGTAAAGAAGAGTGAAGGTGGACGGCGAAAGGACTTAGCGATAGCTTACCACAATCATTCCGAGGTCCCTACACCTCCAGACATTCACTCAGGCAGTCTGGATAGAAACTGACAACAAGAACGTCACTGACATCGGTTGGTAGCCATATCTTGTAGTGTCTCCAACCAGGCACAGTGAGGATCACGCGGTCCCCATCCTGAAAGGCGAGTAGCACGGACAGCACCCAAGCGTTTCGTGACCTCCTTCATACTCCTCTGCCAGGTC
>NW_008751916.1:370323-379978 GCF_000715545.1 Opisthorchis viverrini | reverse complement strand
CCAGTTTTTTCATCGGTGGTTTATGGCATTGCCAGTTGCATAACTCAACAGAGGCGTGCCCAACACCAGCAGCAACAAATGGACGTCAGCAGTACTTTGCTGATTTCCTGAATTCAAAGGCCAGAAACAGAACCACCGGCGATTGGCAATGCACCAGTGGTACTGGAGGGGTGGCAGGTATACGAACGCACCATGGTGCAACGTAACAGAGCGACCCTCTCTGTACGGCGTACACGTCCACCACACGAGGTTCTCTCCCTCGTTCATGCTACCAGAATTGCAAGGTGGGAAACCATCCAAGCAGTCATAAGTGCGCTTTGTGCATCATTAAAAACTCCAGCTACCTTAATTTGGTCGGGGGGAAGCAAGGCCACTAAAGAGAGCTTAGTCAACACGAACAAGCAAACAGCATACAGACGCTGGTAGAGGCAAGTCGAGGAGGAGAAGTGAAATGACGGTTGTCAATGAGAGGTTGGGACTGGAATGTTGATGCTCAAGGCGATTGCACCATGGATAAACGGCGTCGCAGCGTTCGTCTGGGCTGCCATGTTGAGAAGAAGCGTTCCGCGATTTTGTGCGTGGGAGTGTTTAATAGGTAAATTCATCAAATGGATATATATAAGCGGAGAATGCGCTCTGATAATGAAATAAAGAAAAAATCGACTATGGTTTAGTTTTTATCAGTTAGAGTAAGATTGAATGCATCAGTAACTAGGCAGAGCTGCAACAGTAATCCGGGCTGGCGACTCGACTAGGACGAGGCATAAGTTGAGTGGCGAAGGAGAAAAGAATCAGACCAGTAACACAGCATAATTNTGGGCGCCCGGGCAGTATCCCAGCCCACGTACAAGCAGGAACTGGAAGATAACTTACTTCCATTGGCACTGCCAGTGTCCGACGGTGCACAGAATTAAATACAGCTTTCAATTCAATGAAGATCACCACTGTTCGTTGCTGGAAGTAGTTTCGCGGTTCCAGAATCTGTCGGAGAACGAAAATTTGACCGATGGTTGGCCATGTGATTTAACTGGGCCCACGGTTATTTTGCACTTTGTGGCCGCCAGGCTACGCAATATCGCGTAACGCCCCCATATTGGGGCGTTTACGAGAGAAGTCCTTGCTGGTCAGAAACGGTTGACGATCGCCCCATAACGGGAGCCTCTCTTTATTTTCAGTTCAAGAACCATCGACCCCGAATCAACCGCGCAAACGTGATTCAATGGATTGATATCGTCCCAAAGAAGATAATCTAAGCACCTCTTGCTTCGCAAGTGACCGAGGATAGAGTTCGACAGAAAGTATCCCCCTTTACCGCTCGCAGTCAGGCGTTGCTACGGCCGAGAAGTTCATCCCCCGCAAGATTGGCCGGCAATAAGCCGGGATCTGATTGGTCGAATGTCTGGACCCAACAGCCAATCATGACCCAGTATTAGCCGAATGCCGGTTGCCAATAGCGCATCCTGAACGCATCAGAATTTATAAAGTTATCGCTGCTTACGCTGTATATATGAAGCGCTGTACAAGTGTTTCTGACTTCGTTTTGCACGTTAATATAGTTTATGCACCTTTGGTGATCTTTTTGCCGTGAACGCTAGCTTGGGTGGCTCCAACCGAGAGCTATGCTGAAAAAATACACTTACTACAGCTAGATAACCACAAGGCGCAAAGACGACTGCCCACTTATATCCATTTCGGTTCTTTCAGCTCTGAGGGTGAATGCAACTCTGCACCATTTACTACGCGTGTCATGAAATCAGGATTACATGAAAATTCCTCCGCTGGAATTGGGTGTGATGTGGGACAATCAATGGTTGCGTTCCGGATCAACCTGGCTATTATTAAGTGCCGCATATTACCCAATACGCCATCCCGTCCATGCATGTTTCTTCCGCCTCAACACCCATAACTTGTATTCTCCTACGCATGTCGTTAGCCCAGGCAACTTCCACCTATGTGAATTTACCACCTTGCTTTGTTTTACATTACAGTACAAGTAATAGAGGTGGTGTTTTTGAACTCAAAACGTTTCCCGAACCCAACGAAAGCCAAAGTGACAGTAATTTTATGCTTTCGCAAGCTACCTCTTAATACAACTTGCGCTTAGCTACGAGAGCTCCTTCCAAGACAGGACACCACCAGCTTTCATGTATTTGTAATCAACAGCAAATAACAATAGGTTTGGGGAGCCAGTGACTATTGCTTTGAACCCGACTGGCCTGCATGATCATGCGTTCACAGTCAGGCTGGGGCATGCGTGCTCTTGCAACCTGGAGTAAGTTAAAGGACCACCAGTCCTCGGGGCACTGCTGTAAGCACCAACCAACAAGCGATACGTGGCAAGAGAACGCAAGAAATACTGGCCTGAATTCTATTATTGTTGGGTTATGAATTTCATTCCATTAATTATTGATTCAGTGTGTATGGCAACTTTTGGATGCGATGGACAGAAGCTTATAATCTCTTTTTCCTGCAAGATGGACTTTGGTGCGGTGCGCTGCACAGTAAGACGAGGTTAGCTACAGGTTTATGCGTAAATGTAAGCCACGGGCACCACAGATTGTCTTCCGGTTATGTCATGTACTTTTTCGGATGTTTTACCAGCCGAAACCCCAGCTTTCCACCATCTGTGGTGTACAGCTATCCGCATTGGTGACTCAAAAGGGACAAGCCAAACGCAGGAGCTGCAAACACAAGCTGTGCTACTTCATGTATTTCTAGGGTAAAAGGCCATCCTCAGAACCACAGGCGATGGGTGAAACAACCGTGTTACCGGAAGGGTTTTGTATATAAGAACCGACCATTATGCAACCGCACAGGGTGGCACTTCCTACTGGGCGTACCCAACCACCACATAATTTTTTAACCTGATGCATGCTATCAAATCCTCAGTGTGTAATTCAACCGAGCTTGTGCACAGTAGTTAAATGGCGACGGAGCATTGGTTTGAGGTGACATGTCAAGCAGAGGTGCGACTCAATGTTTAAATGCGCGTTTATTGAGTTCTTTGGTCAAACAAGCACTTGATCGACTGCGCCTCATCACAAAGACTACTTTTGAGCTTCTTCGGCGACCTAGGATCGAGAAAGTGTGGCTTCAGTTTGGTTTGTTATTTAAGGGTTAGCATCATTCAGAGTTATCATAATTAATGACCTGGCTAGAACGGAGCATAAGTAGCATGGGGAAAAATTCGGCACGGTAACACAGCACACCCAGATCAAGCAAGCATTTAACGGGTTAACGTTGTTTGCTGAAAGTTCCATCTGACCTGATTCATAGAGGAGATAAACGGCAGTCGCGTATAAGGTGGGGTGGCAGCGGCTTCACGGACTGCGAAAAAGTATGATAGTGTGTGCCATTTCAAATCTGTTTGGGGAGAGTTTTCCAGATACGAATGTAGCAAGCTAGGAAAAGATAGTGGAGTAGGTGATTAAGGGCGCATTAAGAAGTTGCTAGCGTTAAAGAACCCATGGCGAACACGTGAATGTACCTTCTGCAAAGCCTCTGTTTCAAAGACCTATTGATGGAACAAACGGTGTAAGAGGGTTATATTTAGCAATAGTAGTTCGGGACACAATACTGCGCAGTGGGAGCGTTACGAAGGAGAGCTGGGCTGTGAAAACAACTCTGGTGAATGAGCACTGGATGCTTCCAAGTGCTAGTCTGCAGCTTTAGCTATAGAAAGAAGAGGATACCGGACAAGTTTCAGTGATTCGTTGCAACGCTTGAAAATTGCGGTCGTGGTATCTGGAAGATAAAACAAGCGTAACGTTAGAAAGCAGGACCTGTATCTGCAGAGCAGCTTGGTGGGAATACCCTGAGGTACAAGAGAATCTAAGACTAAGGTCTTTGATGTCTGTTGAGTGAGTGGCAATGTTTCCATTAATTATGGACGTATCAGGCGTGCAGAGAGGTTGCAAGAAATTGCCTGGGAATGGCAGAAGAGAGGCTTAGCCCGGAAACAATTGGCAGGCGAATCAGTGAGCCTAAGCCTTATTGAATCATGTGAAGTTTCGGTGCTTGTGCAGGGGGAGGAAATGTGTAGCTGATTCTTATACCGCCTGCAAGGAGGAACGGCTCCAACGGGACACAGCGCCGAAGTTTTCGTTGATATACGGTAGGTTGACGATGGGTTTTAGAATTCTCCCTTGAATACCTACGCCAGAGATCGATGGTGGAAATGACTGTCGCCAATTTGTGATACCTGTTTTCTATTAGATAGGTAGGAGACTAACTACTGAAATAAAGGTCCAGTGGTGAGGTGAATCAAGTGTATGTGACAGGGGTATATAATGAAGCTGGTTAAGTATTTTTGATATCACGATGAACTACCGCAGTGTAGTTCCTGGCATCGTGGGCTGCTACGATCGCTCTAAGGGGATAGATTGAGCAGCCACCAATGCGTCTCTTAGTACCGCCGATTATCAATGGCACTTCTAGCTACGCAGAACCCGGTTAGTGGCTTTTAGCCTAACCTTCAGGGTTTCTCATTAAAATAATGATGTGTGGGGTTTCCGTGCGGTTGGAATAGTTCGTTTGGATCCAGATTTGAAATGCTAGCGGAATGCGTGTTGTTTCCACTGGGGGAACACGGTCCCAAAGTTTATTGACCAGGTAAAAGATTTAGGATGAAGATATCGACATCTTGATCGTGGCCAGTTAGTTGCGAGTGAAGATATCAAAGATGTGTTTTGTTCGCCGAGAATCACGCATCATTCCCGATTGACCACATAAGGTTCGTGCTCCATATAATTACTTTTCCGTTACGGTTCTTTGCCCAATCCCTACTGCCACCCTATTCACCCGAGAAGGAACAAATCAGGAACATGAGTTCGGAGCCGTGAAAACGATGCCAGAACTTCCGTATTCAGTCTGATGGTCCGCCCGTAGCACAATATATCCATGCTATTTGCCTATTGGGTTCGTCGCTTGCGCACAGAAAGCCTGCTCATTCAACTAAATTTACGCCAGTGCTCCAAATTAGTCACCATTCAGTTGTAACGTCTGCTCGTTCAGTCGATGCATCCGCCCATTCTCAGCATAGCCGCCATCTGGTTCCATGTGGTACCATCTATTTACCTGCCCCAACGGGTCCAACCGACGGATGTCCACACCGCTCAGAACAAACCACTCTTTTTCCTCACTCCCCTAAAATGTGGTTTGCTTCCGGTTTCCCATCCGTGACTTGGGCCAACCTCAGCAGTTCGCGATCAGCACATTCTTGCATCGTTTACCCGTTTTAGGGAAAACCATGAAGTTTTACCTGAGTTTTACCTAAAGCATTACCTTCGTGGTGTCATTTCTATAATTTATTTTAATGATTATCTCCGGCAATAAGGTAGGTCGTGTTGAGGTAGGCTCGAAACCTTGAAAGTCGAATTGTTCAGATAGAGGCCTACTCACGAACGTGGTGCATAGAATACATCAACGCCATAAAAATACTGCACAGGTCGTGGGATGACGCCACTTTCTATTCTCCCGGCTGGAAACTGTCATTTCCAAATAGGATCCTGGACGGCAGAAAACATGTCCATCCAAGGTTCACACTGGCTGAAGAAAGTGATTATAAAACGACCAGGCTAACGTGGCCGCACCAAACTGAGAGCAGGATGACATGGTCCAAGAGTAGCTTACGTTCAGTTCAAAGCAAGAAATGGGCATAGGCTAATATGGGAAAAAATAAAACTAGGAAACCTTGTTTTACACAATAACGAGAGAAGAGAGCAATCTACATCAATTTCCATTTTTCCCATACTACCAATTTTCCGTCACATTACCACTTTAACATTTGTGTTCAGTCTTCCCCGATGTCCCCTGTGCTTAGAAATAGCCGATTCTGGCATGAAACCGTTAATGTTGGACCTTGCCAATCATCACCCATCTGCCTCTCTTCCAAGTTGTTCTAAGCGCCTGAAAATGGTGCATGCCATATCCTCATCACGTCTCTGCTATTGTGATTATGTTTGATAGCATGCTATCGGTGAATTAAAAATGGACGTTATTATTGTCATTATGTGGAGGTAAATCGGATACCTCTCGATGTTCAGCTGCACTGATAAAGCGTCTGATTCTGTTGTCCATCCTAAACAATTAGTCGAATTTTTCCAAAATGTCACTGACGAGAGCTCAAGGGTTGCACTATACCACAGACAACATTGTTTATCCGGCGCCAAAGAGTATTACATGCAATCTTACAGAGCTCCTTTTGGATCTTGACGCTCATCTGACACCCATAATGGTGGCGTACTCCCTCAATGCGCTGCTGTGGCTGCTCAGTCATGCGGGACCAAAACGATTTACGAGGGCCTTAAGTTCACAAGTTAGAAACCGTGGCCAAATCGCATTACCAGCGTAGCTGACCCATATTCATCGAACCGATTAAATCCGCACTCGCTAACCCACCAAATCAAAAGCTTGATTGTCTCGCGACTGAACATATTTGTCGCAACGATAATATGGATAACGCTAAAGTTTTAATACTCGACTCGAGTTTCAGAAACCTACGTTAAGTTTCCCCAAGGTAAACAGCTACGACCCCTTTCTGATCAGTGACGAGCCAAAGGCACTCACTAACAACGTCGGTTTCGTAAGTTTGACCTTCTGTTGCAGCGCATTTTTGCAGTATTCAGCTCGGTGTGCTCTCTTGAGAATGGTTTCACATGCGTCAAATCAGAGGCAACAGGCTGCGAGCGGAATTATGGTTGCACACGATCGTTGAAGCGTTTATTTAGAGTAACCATGAAATCTGCCATGGATGATAACGCAGACAATGGATGGCAATGACTATCTAGCTACAAATGAACTGGTTCGTGGCCAAACACACTGTTAAGTATCCGTTGGTAGACGTGTGTACTGGAAACTTGACAAATACACGTTTTCAAAGATTTGCGGTTCGGCACATATTTCACTTCTCTACAACAGAGTAACCGCCCCTCTCTGAGCAGCCTGACCTTCTCCCTAGCTGGTGTATCTACCCTTCTTCAAACCCCCAAAGACTCCGTCGTGCCAGGAGGCGACGGATACCATCGCTTGTCCTGAAATATGGTGGTCAAGATGCCAAAACCCAGGTACTAAATCCTTTTACTCACTCAGTGAACTCTGGGATCGTCCCCTCTCAATGGAACCAATCTGTTGTTCGCCCTCATTTTAAATCCGGATCCAGGCAAACTGCTTCCATTTACAGAGGGATCCACCATACCCCTCTTTTAATATGAACCCTCGAACGTCGGGTCAAAGGCCCGTTAATCAGATTTATCCTAGCTTCCAACGCCATGGATGATCGACCGTACGGATTCCTACATCGAAAATCCGTAAATGGCTGCCAGCTTCACTTCTTTGAGACCGTCAAAGCAGCCTACGACGCTGGATACTCCATAGTAACAGTCTATCTGGACATCCAAAAAGCCTTCGACCAGGTCCCACACGCCTCCCTGCTACACAAACTTAGCACCATTGGAATCACGGGAACCTTATTTCAGTGGTTCACCTCCTATTTATCAGACAGGAGGCAACTAACGCAAATCGGGGACATACAATCATCTCTACTAACGATCACTAGCGGAGTCATCCAGGGAAGCGTACTAGGCCCCATTCTTTTCTTACTGTACATCAATGACGTATTCGGCGCAATATCCCACGCTAAGGCCTTCCTCTTCGCGGACGATATAAAAAGCCCCGTACACACTCCCCAAACGCTGCAAAAGCCCTTGCCTTTCACCAGATTAAGCAAGACTTAGATTCACTGACTCGCTGGTCAAACTACTCTGGCCTAAGCTTCTGCTTCACAAAATCTTGTATAATTTCCTGCCGCTGCTCTCCTCGGTTGATGCTTTCACAATTAATGGAAGTCCTAGTACTCATTACACAGAGATAGAAAATCTCGGCCTCACATACTCCTGTACCTTTAGCTTTTCCCCACAAGGTGCAAATTCAGGTTGCAAGAGCACGCAGGCTCGGTTTTTTCATACTGCGCTCCTGCCACCCTCCAGGCACGATGGTTGCAATGTTTAAGCTATGCGTACTACCAATCGTGAAATTAGGTCCCGCATTCTCCTCCCTTCACATCCAAAGTTGCAGACTCGCAATTGAAAGCGTCCAACGCTCATTTACGAAAAAACTCTTTCCTCGGCCAAACCCCCTCTCTTACCGCTCCCGCTGTCAAATCCTTGGCCTTGAATCACTATGGCTCAGACGGTTAAAACTGAATCTAGCTCTCTTACACCGTTTGCTGCATAAGAACGCATTTATAGTGGAGGCTAGACCAAGCATAAACTCACAGCCTCGCTACAGACTCCGCAACTCTTGCAATCGCTTAGTGTGTCCTCCAGCTCACACAAATCTACGCCACTACTTTCTAGTTTATTACGCTCGCGGTAGAAAAATTCCTCACCTGTGAAACTGCTGCCGCCTTACTTAATAATCAACCACCCTCTGGCCTCCACTACGAATCAGGTCCAGCGCGCATATCAGTCGAGCGACGTTACAGTTAGTAGGCAAGTAAAGAATCCTGGTATCATTTCTTCCCATCATCTTGACCCGCTTTGAGCTAATAAAGGAACAAATGCCAACTAGATTTAAATATGAACAGTTACTGGCCCGGTTGTTTTCTTTTTTTCCGTATCAGCTTACACCTGGTACTAGTCTAGTTCCTAAACCGGACCCTATAAACTCTGTCTAGCGTCTATTGGTCTCGTCCAAACTCTACTGACAAAAATCAAACCAAAATTAGCTGGTTCTTCCCCAAATCACTGCATGGCTCAATGGCCTACTAAATCTAATTATGCTGTGTTACTGGCTTGGTTGTTTTCTCCTACCCAGTCAATTTATGCCCATTCCTAATCGAGTCCCTGCCCCGAATTACTCTATCAGCTCTGCCCTGTAACTGGCGCTTTCAATCTAATTCTAACTGATAAAAACCAAACCAAAGTCGATTTATTTCTTCATTTTATTATCAGAGCGCATTCTGCGCTTATATATATCCATTTGATGATTTGTTCCACTGAATACTCCCATACACAATACAGCGGAACGCTTCTGCTCGACGTGGCAGCCCACACCAACGCTCCGACGCCGTTTAGCCATGGTGCGATTGCCGTGAGTATCAAAATTTCAGTCCCACCGACTCAGTAACAATTGTTATTTCACTCCTCCTTCGCGATCTGCTTCTACCAGCGTCTGTATGCTGCTGCTTGTTCGGATTGATTAAGCTGTCTTTACTGGCCTTGCTTTTCTCCAACCAAAACAATGGTAGTTGGAGTATTTAATAGTGCACAAACCACACCTATGACTGCCTGGATGGTTGTCCACCTTGCAGATCTGGTAGCATGCAGGAGGGAGAAAAACCTCGCGTGGTGGACGGGTACGCCCTACAGGGAGGGTCGCCCTGTTACGTTGCACCATGGTGCGTTCGTATACCTGCCACCCCTCCAGTAGCACGGGTGCATCGCCCATCTCCGGTTGTTTTGAGTCTGGCCTTTAATTTCAGGAAATCAAAAAATTACTGCTGACTTCCGTTTGTTGCTGCTGGTGTTGGGCTCGCCTCGGCAGAGTTATGCAACTGGACTCTCATCTCTAAAAAAAATATAAAAATAGAGTAAAAAGAAAAGAAAGAAAAACAAAAGTTCACTTGGGGTAGCCTGAAAATACTCTGCAATGCCCA
>NW_008751916.1:356010-368184 GCF_000715545.1 Opisthorchis viverrini | reverse complement strand
GAACTTGCAAGCAATGACGGACGGGTAAATTAAGTATTGACATCAGTTACTGAGGCATAAACAGACCCTAAGCCGGGACGAAACAGGGAGAAAACGAGCAAAGAAACGAAACGGCGTCATAATAAACAGATGCGACGTTAGTTACTCATGAGTAGTCAAAAAACGATGAAAGTTACCGCTGGCCACCGCTGATTCGCAGGCGGAATCAACAAGCGTCGTCCGAAGCAGTACTGATTCGCAGGCGGAATCAACAAGCGTCGTCAAGACGAAGCAGTAAATTAATCACATCCAGATTGGAAACTCAATGGGGGGCGTGAAAGGGGATCGCTTAGGAATGCTAGAGTTAACCGGGATACTACGATTAGGAATGGTTAGTATTTCCAACTTTTGTAGCAAAGCGATAGTGCAAGATCTGAAATAGCAATCAGAATCATTCAGGTGGTGATGTTGTGTAGTGATGATAAGTGACCGGATTGAAGTTGTACGACAGTCCATGCATATGAGGAACCTGCATTAGCCAAATGTGACGCCTATGTTGTGTAGTCGTCCGTGGGGCCGTTTTGGAAAGATGCAGCCACATATTGGAGTTATTTGGTACGCATATTTGCAGCGAGTTCGTAAGAAAAAGTGATTTGCAGAAAATCGTTTGCAGGCTTAGGTCTCTCGCGCAGGTGAACATGATAGAGTAAGTGGGTCTTAAAAGCCGTCACGGTGAACTGCCTTTAAACGTCTACTGCCGAAGTGGCATGGCACGTCATCCCGCTTGTTTGCTTGCTTCCAGAGCAACGGTTCTTTAAGTTAGATCGCGCCTCTGTTGACTTCAACGAACACAATACGTTTACGTCTCTAGTTCTTCGCCGGGCTCTAGAGTTGCTATAAACCTGTTCACCAAAAACTCTGGAAGCTTATTCTAGTTGTTAGTACGCTGTTCTCCAAGTCAGTGGCTCAAATCTGAGAGGCCTATTCAATGAAATTAAAGAATCAGGCCATTTCAAAACAGGTTAGCAATCTTCCAGACTAGTATATTCTTGTCACCCGCTTGCAGGCTCTCTCTAATTTCCAAACGTTGAACAGGACAAATGAAAGTTCAAAGGTCAACAGTGGGAGGACTCGAGAGGCATCTATAAGTCCACATGTTTTTCAAGTCAATCGTAACCATAAATTTCGAGACTTGTATTAGAAAGCAAGAGCATATGGCGTAGAAGTAGAATTCTACCGGATTCCCTTCAACTAGCTCTCATCCTTGGTTTTTTTGCTACTTCCGCGGTGATGGAGTACCATCAGCTAGACTTGTAATCTCTCGGTAACTTATTCAGAAGCATTGATCTCAACTTAAACACAGGGCCGATGAACTATCAAAGCCCTGAGTCTTTGGGGCCGTTCTGCCATCAATACCTATTCTGTCCACTGCACTACACCTGACGTCTACTAAAAGTAAACCTCTCCCGTTTTTGAGGGCCTGAACTTTACACAGGACGGTCAACCGTGGCTAATGTAGCTTTTAACGAACAGGTGAAGGGACGTGTTTCGGGGGACAAACGGAGGATCGGTTCACTCAGTAACGTTGTTTTGTGCCCCGTCTTCTAGCTGTTTCAAAATTGTTGACGCGTGTAAATTATAGCGAGGCTTATCTTAAAATATACTGAGAAGTTCTAAGTCAGATGTTTAACAAAGTTCAATCCAGAAGGTTTTCCAAATTTGCATCGTTTCCTTGGAGACTTGGGAAGTCCACAGTCACCGACTGCTAACTGTCCGTCAGATTGTTTCACTAAGCTGCGTTGCATTTGCTTTATACAGAGGGCGGCACTCCGCGAGGCTGACTTTGGTCTTGGACCACGACTTGTGAAAAAGACCTCCATATTTTATCGAGCAGTAATGATCAATGCACAATAAAATTTCCAGTCCAAAAGCAACCAATAAATTATGGGTATTATTTAAGGAGACCATTTCTAACCACCGTTCATCTGCAAACGCTCGGATTCAAGCGGCTGTCCGGATGCGGGCAGTTTGCATAAGTTTCTCATTGCATAACTAAATTTATTGTTTGAGCTCCAAGCGAAAAGTCGATGGAGCTGAAATTCAGCCAAGAATGGCCCAAAACATTGGCCTAAATTATTTATGTTACTTTTTCATGGCTTTGAATATACAGCATAAACAGCGCATATCTTTCTGTCCGTAAGTATTTTATGGAATAAAATTAACCGCGATGGTCAAAAAGCATGGTTTATTAGTTATTATTTGACACGAGCCAAATAAAATAAACAGGGAAGATGTGGTCCTTAAAAACGCGGATAACGATGATTTGTTGGAACCCGGTAAAACGTCCGTTTTGTGGCGGTCATATTTTGCGGGTAATTATTCACACACCTTTACGCTCAATTATTTAGGCCAGTTTTAAAACCTGACCTCGATGAAGTACTTTTAATCGACGTCTGGCTTCTTGAAAGCATAATTTTCTGCGAGTTATTCTGGAATTGGACAGGTGGTACGATTAACTGCATTTCTCCACCAGCAAATCAAGACCTGATTATTTACGTGTGACAACAAAAAGTGAAGAGATCTTTCATCAGCGTTTTGCATCCAAATTTCTGTTGGTCTTAACGCACATTTTCTGGGGTTTCATTCCACAGAAAACGCTTGCTTGTGGATTGGAATGGAAGACATAAACGGCGGATGAACCACATAAGTATTGTCAACAGTTTTGGTAGTAATTGTGAAACGCGTCCCATAGAACAGATGTGGTGATGAAGTAGCGGAAAACGACCAATGAGGGCGATAAACAGGTGGCAGCAATTGAGGCATACAGGGTACGAAAACAACTGGCCGTGGCATATCAAAGAACTCTATCGGGCAACGTCAACTCTCGGACCGCTTGTGCAACTCGCTGCAAAATAATAAAAACACGAATGCGTTCAACCGCATCAAGAACACAATCCGAGACGGGAGGCACCTATTGAACTCCTCTCCTGCCCTATATCACCAGCGGGTATCATTCACAATAGTTAGGCTCTGTCAACCAAACCCAGTTTAGACAGCATACTGCTGACGGTGACGATTCCTCTTTGGTAAAACTAAGGCCACAAGCAGCGAGTCTGACCATTGCTAGCCATCGGCGTTTTTGAAAGTCGGAAGTGTGCTTGATTTGGACTTTCTACGGCACACAAGCCAAGCCAAAGCACCCAGTGGTAGCTCGGACAATGCCGGAACTGGTCACCTCAACTAGCTGCCTCTGCTAAACCATGTTAGCTATTTATTGAGAGCCGCGCGATGCATTTATACTCCTAAATATTAACGAGGTTTGTCAATGGCGGAGGATCGCCGATTAAACTGGAGCCTAATAAACGTTAACCCCATGTTCTTTACCCCTTCTACCAACATCCAACCGGCTTGTTTGCGAAATAGGAATTGATAAGACCGTTATCCCGCCAGATGGGTGTTAACATTATGATGCTCATTTAAGTATGCGGAAGAACGCATGTGCTACGCGCCTAAAAATACGCAGGAGGCCAAAACCAATGTCCATCTACCTTGTCGTAACAGTTAGCTAGAATAGTCCAGATGAAGCTCTTGCTTATGACGTTCGTGCATCACGCGATTCCCTGGAAAAGCCTGTTTTATATTTCAGTTTGTTCTGTGTTCAGAATACGGCAGTAGAGACTGTTGTTAAGTTTTCCATACGTTTTCCGAGAATGTTCTGTCAAGAATATATTTCACAAACTCGTCTAGTATACGTTCCACTGGCACGTCGGTCTGATGAAAACTTTAAGGCCGCATAGCCTGCTGAGTCACATTAACGGCAAAAGGGTTACCGACCATCGGAAGTTTTACGATTTTCAATTTATTACTTAAATCAAACTGAACCTCCGACACTTGACAATTGTTTTCTGATCCATTCTTTCGGAAAGCCAACCGTAATTAACTCTGCCACCTGCGAGGAATACTTGCGTACTTCAGTCAACACTGTTGCTCTAAAATGAGGAGTTGTGACTCTAATTAGCTGCACTCAAAGCATTCAAAATTATGAAGGATGAATACCCGTTGATCTCTTTTAACCTACCAATGGATGCTCCGATTTTGGGGACGCACCATCAATTACTGCAATTATACAGTGAAATAGAAGAAAATGTCGGTAGCTCAGGTAGCGCAGATGGTTGTCGGATTGTTCGCTGGGCTGAGCAATTTGATTGCAAACGTTTCATCACCAATCGATGTGATAATATCTAGTATATTCACTGAACATTTGAAATAGGACAGTGCAAACAAAGTTCTCCAGAATCGCCGAAATATGGTGGATCGTAACTCGGGAGGGATTATACGAGTTTTTACTGCTCTTATACATACAAAAATACCGTTTTCGGGGATAACCTAAATAAAAGGCAACTCCGAACATTATACGACGTTTCCTTACGTTACACTAACTGAAAAAGGGTGCAAAACTGCTAACGCCACGTCGCATCGGCTTTGTTGACCTTTAACGCAGCAGTCTGATTTTGTCGCTGAGAATTTATGTCCCACCAACATGGTCCCTGCATGAGTATTGTGGCAAGCAAACGGTATCTTGGAGTGACGCGTAATACCAAAACATCCGGGTAGGCAAAACGAAGTTGGAGCTGGATTTCTACACAGTAATATTGCTGTAAGACAAATTCACAAATTATACAATCCTTCGACAGTAGATACGCATCCAAAATAAATGGACTACTTGGACTACAAAAGTACAAACTAACGGAGGAAACAGGCTCCCACGTGTGAAAGTCACACGTTCAAAGTCGGCTACAAATGGCCGGATGACCTCAAGGCCAGATGATTGAAGTGGTAAAGATAAACGAACGTCAGTATATATATACACACTAAACACAAAAGTGGGACGGGGGTTACAAACATGGACAGAATAAACGTAAGGAATCTCAATCGTCAACGTAATGGATGACATAGTTAGGTCGGAATTCGGTTGACTTAAGTATGTTTGTCTCCCTGTAAGCACTCAGCCGGGTTATCCCCGGCTTTCGTGTAGTTGTCTGTTGCGGTTTGACAACAGTGGTAGTTGTATGCCCTTGGCAAATGGGTGCACACTAGAACGAAGTACGAGTATACGATTAGGGGTTTTAGTCTTTGCGGACGTCAATTGAAACAATATCACTCAGATCTCTTTAGTTTGAGCTGTGACGCTGATCTGACAAGTAAATATCTGGGGCGTTATTGTGTACTTCAAACGCGCCTTACAGATACAAAGCTTGGCAGTTTTGTCAAACAACTAAAACTGACTATATCCACGAGCTGCTTAAACAAGCCGGGTATGACTAAGGCTTGCAGTTCCAGGTCAAGCCTGATCAGAGGAAATAGCTGCATTCCTAGCTCCCCAGCTTCTGTGCTGCAGATACTCTCATCTAATAGGCACGGCCTCCAAAGAAAGCCTACGACAACCGCACAATTTGTATCCCAAATGAACGCCAGACAGTTTCGGATGCCATTGCATACGACTAATGAAGCGTACGGCTCCAGAACCTGGAACCCGTAGACGTAGCTTGCAATCAGGTCCGACAGGGTATATATAATAATGGCGCAAAACCTCAAACGTTGAAAATCTTATGCACCAACAAAAATCTCAGCAAAATTTCATAATAAAAAACTATCAGTGGAATATATTTAAAGCAACTACGGCAGAACTCCATGGATGCACAATTAAGTTTGAAATAATTGTGGCATGCTGCAAACGGCTTTTGGACACCAGTGAGCAGTAGAAGCCTGGCGTTACGGCGTTAGCTAGCCATTTTCAGCTCTGAACTCAAAATTCAAGCTAACATCATTCTTTACTACCAAACGGATAATAGGTTCATTGGATGGATCCATTTAATGAAGCGTGTAAATGCCTTCTACCAGGTGGGAAATAAAACATTACCTTAAAGAATTAACCTCTGAAATTGCATTTGATCGCCCAGAATGTTGTGTGCAGAAGTTTTTTCACCAAGCTAAGAGATTTCTAAACCTTCGGGTAAGAACGTTGATGACCTTCAACAAACAGGTTTTTCGTAAATATGAAAATGCTCTTACGTCTGTGGTTACTGACACTTAGAAAAACAATGACGGATGGAGCGGATTTAGTTTCCATGTATCAATATATACCTAAAAAAGGCTGACAGAATATGTCGCTAGTTTTTCTGTAAATTCTTTGAGGCCTCCAAATTTTGAAGTGGCGGTAACGGCTGAGTCAGAACTACGTAACAATAAATCAATCAGCGCAACGCAGTAGCTATGTTTACGGCTTCGAGACGGCCACACAAAACCAAAAGAGCTTTATACCCCGAAAGCTTCCATTTATATTAGGGACACAGATGGGTTGGCGAACATGTTCTTGGCAAGTTCCTTTCAAGTCATACAACTGCAAAGGTTAAGAGAACAGCATTTAACATTTTTTTAACGAACATGGTGTAAATGGACAGGAAATCGAGTGAAAGACAATCAAGGCCTATCAAGGGACAAGGCCACTAATAAGATGACAAGCTTGCCAGCGAGGGAGGTGCTGAAGTTTTGTTCAGCACAGTGTCATGTGTGAGTGGAGGGTAGATGGAACGTGGTAAATACGGCACGCGACGAGAGTTGAGTCATGGTGTCATGTGGCGACAGCTTCAGCCACTGCAAATGTGCGTTGCTGTACTGATCTGAGTTGATTATCCGGCGCCATGCAAACGATGCGTAAGCTTTGGCTTGGTATCATGTTGTGTGCGGTGTCAGCTAAATTTTATACTGCTGAAATGGTTATCGTCCTCCTAGCTCCTTCCTAGCCAGAGTGGATCGTGGTTCTCCATTCTTTGGCCGAGTTGCCTAGTCGTGCGGCCGATGCAGAGTAGCAAGATAATGGGTACACTCACCTTTTTCGGGCATGGAAAGGCACTCTATCCTTGAGATCGAAGGAGCACAAAAGAGTGCGTGTGACCCGGGTTCGGAGTGTTGCGGCAGGGAATCTTTGTTCACACTGGTAGAAAGTCTTATGTTCAAATGGTCAGCCGATATATATTCCTTAAACGGGAGACGTAAAGTGGTTTTCCTCCAACTGTCGCGGTGAAGTTGTTGGCTTACTTCCTTTGCAAATTCTTTGAAATAAACTTGTCGAGCAATCCATTATCCCTCAGGGTGAGTTCGGAATTCCTGTTCCAGCGCTTCAAAGGAGCGTTTTTTCGCTTTGTTAAGCAGGCTATGGATCAGGTTCCGTTTCCGCTTTAGTGGCGCAAAGCTGCTCAAGTTAATGCTTTGCCAAAATCAATTAGGTTTTCGGCGCAACAGTCTTCTCAGTCTGCCATCGTGACGCCGTTCAAGGCCAACATCTAGAAGGCGGAAGAAGTTGTCGGTTTCTCCTTCCGAGGTGAATTGAATGGCGATATGGGCCATAGTGAACTGTTGATTAAGCAATTCCAATTCGGCCCTGTTGTTGACAACAGCAAAAATGTCACCTGAATATTGACAGTATTGTTGCATATTCTCTATTCTGGTTTTTAAGTGATCGTTTTTGAGTTTACTTATGAAAATGTTCTCTAGTATGGGGCTCTAAATCGGTTTCTTGTCCATTTATACCTTGTTTATTCAAATATGTTAAATACTGCTCTCTTGACCTTTGCAACTGTATGACTTGAAAGGAGGTTTACACCATAATTTAGTTTGATGAGACGCTTTTTTGAGCGCAAACTGTTTATAATAGCCCGGGAATCGTACTCCGTTGGTTATCCAAAAGTTATCCGGAATAGCCCTAATATTGCCTTGGGAAATAGACACAAAGATGGGTGAGCGTAGTAGTGCTATATTGACTGCAAAAGCCAGCCAAATTCCAGCATAACTAGACACAATCTGTCATTTTAGCCATTATCAAGGTTTCAAGCGACTGCAATCTTTAATCGGTCCCAGTCGGTGCACGGGCAATCAGACATTGGATCATATGCAAGAAGTAAATGTGGACGCTTGGTGAAGCTTGCGTGGGGTGGAGAGCGATCCTGTTCTTGGCTCACTATTACAAAGTGGCAGGATTTTTTCTCCTTGATTTTGTGACATATAAGTAAACATGAAATGACAGTAGCCCACTTCACTGCTAATGCAATTTTTAACCTTATTGATGTGAGTAGATTTTGAAAAATACATCTCACACTTAGCTTTACAAGTCGCAACCTGAAGACAAGTGTGGGTTACGGTTTGGGCGATAATTGATCGTTTTGAATGAAGTGACACAACCAAAAGAAATACGTCATTGCTCCGAATGCTCTTTTTTTGTGATTTTTTGTTTGAGGAATGGCACACGCTATATGCCGGTGAGTCCATTATAATCTGACCCAATTTTAAGGTCGTGCCAAACCTGCTGATCCTTTAGAACATTACAGTTATAAACCACGGTGAGATAAGCTTTAACGTGGAGGTGCACTAGCACGTTTGCGTTTCAAGAATCCAGATGTGCTGTATGACCTTGAAGACTACTTTCACCAAGCAAATCTGACATGAGACAAACAGGTCCGTGCACAAATTTGTTTCTCATGCATCAAAAATGGAATATGTTGGTAAATTGTTTACGTTTGGAAAGCTTGCGAGATTAAATGCACCCAAAAAAATTATGCTTTTAGATTGCTCCTGTAAGGTTGCAAGTGCAATTAACTTTTGATAGACCTCTGCGCCTTTTTCCACACATCAGCTTCCAAATAGGAGCACATAGTTGTAGCACAATTTGCATAAATCTGCATCGTGTGGTACATAGAGGAACACTGTTTACCAGTATCAGATAGAAGGCGCGCACTTTCATGAGGGAAGACCATATGACAAACAACGTTCACACATTCATGAATATTCTACCGGTATATTGGTTACTAGGCGCTTGAGGCCGACTTAAATATAATAATAATAAGTAAAAATACTATTTACTCCCAACTGGTGAGTGGCATGTTGCTAGGCTGTATAATAATTTTTCAGTCAGAATAGTAGCATGACGTGTGGGGGTTTGTGGGTACAGGGGATTGCGAAGAAAAGGGATGGTGTCATGAACAATATACATAAGTAGACGTTGGAAGTTGAAGTTGGCGGGCAAAAACAAGACGAGGGAGTGCAAAACAACAGATATCAGCCCTGACACATGACAGAAAATTGCAAATTGCGGTGGATGAGGAACCAACACAACAATTATGGTGAAGCAGTAGAGTTCGCGTAATCCGGCAGATCAATTTGAACTGAAACAAAATTGTTCGGCGATTGCAGACCTGATAACGACAGAATTCATTTTGGAGTTTGTCTTCGTTTCGCGCTCCAAAGTTCTGAGGCACCATGGTTGTTATTGAAATGCTCGGCGTAATTTCCATTCACGCGACTGGTTTGTTGTAATGCTGTTAGCAAGATTCATTTTGTGGTGATCTTCTGGCTTATAGCCTTTTGTCAGCTTAAATTATTAAACTCCAATACGCTACTATTGTCCAAACTATCTTAATGGTAAAAAATTCCTGGTTATGTTGGCTGCTGTTTTAGGGCGCCTAATATATTTCAGAAGTACTTGAAACGGATACTGGTATTGTAAGGTTCACTGTTTCAATGTTGTTACCTTGTCAATTCGTAGGCCCTATGTCGCACTTACCTGCCCATCTTGATACAATGAACGATTGAGACAACCAGCGCAACAAGCTATCATTATATTTGATAATACACCAAAAGCCAAAGAAATTTCCATTTAAAGGCCTGCGAAAAGCAGAAATTGTGTATCATATAACACGTTTTATTTATCTGTTATACACTGGCCGCAACAAAACAAACGAATGACTCATGTCGTGGACAACTGGATGTGTACGAGTCACATCTAAAAGGAGCGCATAGGCAAGTTTAGAGTGAAGTGAAAAATGAAAGGGCTATCATACCCCCAGGTAGAACAGTGTGTGTTATTGGACCAGGCCCATAAGTAAGCATGAGCAACTTCAGTCGGACAAACATGACATTTTGAGGAAAACAGCCTTGAAAATAAAACTCACGGTAACGAGCAAAAGTAGGTATCCGGAAGCAAACTGCATTTTAATTGAGGAATCAGATAAACCCAGCCGAGCTTTACATAGTGGTGTTATGTTTTAGCTGACTCATGGCCCAGATACAGCCTCGTATGTTGAACATTACTCCAAGAACAGCACTTTTTATCCCTCACCATCTCTTCGCAAACTGGACCATCTTCATAATGCGTCATGATTATCTGCACGCTCTAGTAGTCGCGGAATTTTCGTTTGTCAACATATTAACAACAAACGGCTGCTCACGTCCCAGTGACTTGATTCTGTCATTAGTGCATTCACCAACCAAGCCAACTACCAACGTTCAACTGCGGCCGTGAGAACTTGGCCTGAAAATCGAAAGACAAATCATTTCACTAAGAAAGCAAATTTTCAGCCGCTTTCCCGTGTAAATAGGTAGTTCAAAGCTGACGACTTCTAGTGTTTAACTCTTACTGAACTCCGTTCCGTTTTTCGCCGATAAGAAATTACGCCTTTCGTTGCAACTCGTCAGTTAAATGCTGTACTTAATTTTGAGATCTATGCATGATACCCTGTGTGGTGCGCACTTGAGTAGTTTTTCAAGGGCACGGTACAACACTAATGTAATAGGATTTTAAATTATTGGCGTGCAGTGTAAAAATTAAAAGCTGTAACGAAGGTCATTCTCGTTTTGAGGAGTAGCAGTGTCAAAACATCTGCGACGAAGCCAAAGCCGATCGCACTTCAGATTTGCGCACAGACAAACCTGGTGGGCCTAAGTTGTCAAGAATATTTTTACGTACTCACGACATCGATATTATTGAAACGTAGCCGCGTCAAATTCCTGTAGAAAGTTTACTCTGACGAATCAAGTTTCTTCTGTCGATAGAACTTTACCAAACCATTTCGATTAACAGTCCACGAATTTCCACTGATGCCACAGACTTTGAGTGCCCTACCTCCATCCAGCCACATATTAAACCTCTGTCTTTCACGTAGTGTCTTTCGTAGTGTGACGTTTTGCTTACCTCCATGACCCACTGGACCATACTGGATGGTGCTATTGCGGTACTCACAGAGTCCTGAATACCAAGCCGGTCAGTGACCAAAACAGTACCTTGGACACCAGGTTTGCAGTCATAGCTGTATACAGCAGGGCGGGTAAGCCTAAACACGCTGCTGCCGACGTCTCTCTTCTTATACCTTCTCGTTTTCCTTCTTCTACCCTTCCTCAGCCAAGCTCGGACTCTTTCCGCAGGCCCGGCACCAGGACTGCTCGATTTATTCGCGATACATCAAGCTCAGCTGCAGCTTCTGTACGTCTGGTTTCAGTGACAACCACAAACGCTTCAAAGCCTGTCCTCGCACACGCAAAAGTTAAATGCCATTACTATTCGTAAACTGAGACAAGCATGACGGCGTTTACGTGTGTTATCTTCGAAACAAAGATGCAGGACGTAGTATTGTAATAGAACAAACTGACCCGTTTGTGTCTACCAGATTCTGGCTGAGGAAACTAGGTGACACGGAATCTACCTCGCCTTGACATGCATGAAAAGGTATTCACGGATTCAGGGATTGACACACAGGATCAAGGCTTTTGCCCAAGTTTCCTGGGTCGGTTTTGTCCTTTTCGTTCAGCGGGTGCCGTTCACCTGCAAGCCACAAGCGAAGGTATTGGGCAACACAGCGGAAGTTTCCAGTTCACTGGATATTCGTTGATATTCGCCCCCTCTGTGGATCGTTTGGCAACACCTATGGAACAAACCAGGAAGTAAGGCACATCTTTCGCCGCTTTCAGCGTTTACTAAAACAGTTCACTTGTTGAATTATTGCCAAAATTATTTCCAACAATTCGAAAATGCATTTCGTAAAATGCGGAACCGCTGTAAATTGGAAATCCGCCAATGGAACATACGAAAACAAGCCACCACTCTGGACCTCGCTGGAAGAAACAAAGACGTACTGTTGAAATACATGAGACATCGCCGCAGAAACAAGCCATCCGCGTTCTTTTTGAGGGAAAAAAACGGAGGACCGACAAATGACCCAACAGTGGTATCTTAGGTTTACAGAGAACACTATGCCTGTCTATACTCAGCCCCAGCGTCTTCTTCACATCCACCCTTGGCAGGGAGAAACTACAAACAGCCTCTAACCGACTTGCTCTTCACGGTGGAGGACATTCGTCAACTCTTGC